>NC_089680.1:5442500-5568837 GCF_037042795.1 Molothrus aeneus
TTAGAAGCCCAAGCTTTTCTCTACTTCTGCTACATCTTTTCCATACAAAATCATGCAGGATATTTAATTTATCTTTGCTTATTCTTCTTCATTCCCTCCCAAACTCTTATCTGAGATATCTGACCGCATCAGAGTCTGGAAGGAAGTTGTAACTTTCAGACATGTTGACTGTGTTTTCTATATAAGTTTGTGGGTATTTTAAAGGAAGGATGTTTTTATGCCAAAATCTCATTTATTTCAGATAGAAAGACTCCAGGACAGGGACAACTGTGGGCAAAGTGGACTGAGAAAAGCAAACAAAAGAACTATGGTTGGCAGTACAGAAATGTGATGCACAGAATATATTGAAAGTCTTCAAGTTTGGAATTTTTCATTTTTTGCCAAAAGAAATCGAAATATTTTCATGAGTGATGGCAGGATACAAACTAATGTCAGAGCAGGAGAATAAATTTATTTTTTAGCAAGATAGGCACTGGAATAAATGGGTAAAATGGGCAAAGAATATTTCTGCTTCTAAAAGGAGATGGTTGAGTTTAAGTTATTCATAATTTTATTTCTGGTTAAAAGATTTCTGCATATTAATTTTCCTTTTAGTATTCCAACATTAACATATTGGCATTTTTTTCAGCAATATTGTAAAGTCCAGTGTATTTTGGTTAAAAATTAAACTGTATACAGAACCTAAACAGAGTAAGGAATTGGTTTTCTGAATGCATTTTGAAAGATGTTTTTTATTTTTTTTTTATTTTTTTATAGCTAAACATTTGCACTTCAAAACTAAACCTCAGAGTTTCGCCATAGCTTCTTAACAAAACAGACTCACTGGATTGGAGTTTTCTTGGCACAAAGCTGTATGCAATTAAGAGTTCCACTAGCTGGGTTGTTCCTGCCTGCAAAAATGAATAGTTTCTGTATGAGTTAAAAAAAAAAAAAGTAAAATAGAAAAAAAGGAACTTACTCAGCAGTTGAAATATACAATAAAAATGTCACTGCTATCTTTGCTTTAATTATGGAGCTCACATTGTGATTATATTCTATTCCAGTTTGTCAGAAAATGAGACTGTAACCATTATTGTTCAGCACTGTAACATCTCTTCTCTTCACTGAGTTTGTGTGCCCTCATTTTTATTCAGTCATATTCAAACCACATCCTTTTCTCACAGGTTTGCAATAACTAGGACATATTTCTAGCTCATTCTGCCTGTTATAAATGAATAGCCTGGAAAATTTCCTTCTCACTCCTGTGTTTAAAGGCACAGATGAAGGACAAAAAATTCTCCTCTTCTGCCACTGTGCAGGAGGCCTTCCACTATCACAGCAGTTCTCAGTGGCATATTCTGTGCTTGAGCATTCACCTGATCTAGGAGAGAGTAGTCAGAGTGTGGCATATCCCCACAAAGACCTGGAAAGTGAGGAGGCACATTAAAAGCAGCTTGGAGAAAGCAATGCTGCCCATGGGTGTTTTTGCAGTGGCAAGGGAGAACCAAAACACATAGTCATCATAGCTGGGAAGAACTCCTCTTCTGGTCTGAAAGGCTCAGACCTCAACTGGGTCTTCTATAAACTGTGTTCCACAATTAGGACTGTCCCAGGAAGAACCAGAGTTGTGAGACACCTCATCTGAGGAATCCTTTGAACTGAAAAGGTACATTTTTATTGCAAGTTTATGAGTTTGGGTTTTGTTTTTGGTGGCTTTGGTTTGACTTTTTTTTTCTGCATTCTACAGATCCCATGTAGAATTTTGTCATCTGTAACTGTTGATGCCAAGCAATTTTTTCCATAGTGGGTGGGACAGGAACCTGACAGTATTTATATAAAAGGAACAAAACATCTGCACCAGTGACTGGTTTTTAGAAGGTCAATCCACTCCACATCCAACTCTTGCCTGGACCACAGGCAGCTGCTTCTGAAAATGTCACAGGACTTCACTCCATCTGATCTTGACAGCAGAGAGCAGATAATACAGGTCACATCTTGCCTTTGCCATGCTCGGAGTTACTACTGAGAAATGCTTTCTGAACAGCAGTTAGAAGATATTCCAACTGACTTCTGCTAGTTTTCTGCCAGACAATGTACTTAAGACAAGTCCTAAATACTTCTCCAAATCATGCCTATTTTGTTGATTTTTGTTTCAAAAAAAAAAAAAAGGAAATAACGCCTAATAGGCTTGAAACATCACGTTGTGGCAATTTCAAAAATACTTTTTAATTTCTCAAGTTTTTTCTTTGGAATGTTTATGTACAGCACATTAAGATATAATATATCAAAACAATAGAAACACTCCAGCCCAAAAAAAGCAGTACTCTTACCTTCCCCTGAACATTTTATCGGTAGAAATACGAAATTCTATGCAAATATATATACTTATAACCTGGACTTTTATGTTTATTATCACAAACTGGCAAATTCTTCTGGCAATAATGGGCAAATATGGAAAAATGCACTTTTTATATTTATTTCTATTAGAGTAGCTAAAGTGCTTATTTTTTTGAGTTTAAATAAATGTAAGTCACAATAGATTAATAGCAGCTACTTAAAAAAAATCCAAACCAGCCAACCAGCCAAAAAAAACCCCACCAAAACCTGATGATTTCCCAAGTACATCAAAGAACTCTAGAAAAGCATTTAAAGATTTACAGTACTTCTATTAAACTAAATAATAAATTTTTTCTTTCATACAGAAAGTTAATAAAAAAGTCAGAAATATGTGATTTTGGACAGAAAAAATTTTGGACAGATATTTCCTCCTCTAGAATGAGAATAAGCACAGCAATATAAGTATTGTATTTCTAAATACTTACCTGAAATTTTATGAACAATTGCGCTTTCTTGATTATGCAATAGCTGTCTATGTATCTTGACACTGAAGGAGAACCATTTTAGAATATACAGTCCTCAGCTCCTGAGCTTTTCCCTGAAGATGAAGAATACACAATTTGAATCCCATGTAAGTCAAAAAAAGCATTCTTTCCAAAGAAAACACATATGATTTAAATATTATTAGGTTATAGAGTGCAATATGTTACCTTATTTTGCTGATTTTTGTAGCTGGTAGCTATGATGTTTTTTGACTCTCTCTTGAGAAGCAGGAAAATATTTTTGGCATTTTCATTTTTCCTGACTGAGTTAAAAATTTCCTAGCTTCAACTTAAATTTGGAATAATTAATACTACACAGGAATTGGACTTCTTAGATGTGCATTATATTTATTTATTTATTTATTTATTTATTATATTATATATTATATATTTATATTTTTGGTCTCTAACAAATGAGTCATTAAATAAATAAAAGTTAAAAAAGTTTCAAAACCAGAAAATAACAGATAAAAAAAAGAGAGAAAAAGAAAATTGCAGCTCTATTGAAAACCACAGAATTATTCAAAATTTTAATTCCCTTTTACATGTAAGAAAACTGAAAACCAAAATAAGTCTCTGCCTTTAACAAAGAGTTTAATACACTAATCTTCTCTGTGGGCAAAATGCAGCAGATTGCCCTATATATATTTCCCCACGGAAGAGCAAAAACATTATCTCTGGTGTCTTCACCCAAACTTTGAGTTCTCTCAGTGCCATTATTGCATTGGTTCTACATCTTTGGACCCAGCTGTACAGTGGTGTCCTGCTCACACTGGACTTTGTGACAAACAACGCAGCCTTTGACAAAGTCTCCCAAAACATCCTTCTCTCTGTACTGGAGAGTGATGGATTTGGTAGGTGCTCTTTTAGGTGGATAAGGAATTGGTTGGGTGTTCAATGCCCCAGAGGCCCGATGGACATCAGTGACAAGTGGCACTGGAACAAGTGGTATTCAAGATCTTCCTTAATGACATGGACAGAGGGATTGAGTGCATCCTCCACAAGCTTGCAGGTGACACCAAGCTGAGTGGTCCAGCTGACATACCTGAGGGACAAGATGCCATCCAAAGGAGCTGGACAAGCTCAGGAAGTGGGCCCATGGGAATCTCATGAGGTTAAACAGGATCAAGTGCAAGGTGCTGGGGCATCCCCTGGTGCCAGCACAGGCTGGGCATGAACAGCCCCAGAGCAGCCCTGCCCAGAAGGGCTTGGGGGTGCTGTGGGTGAGAGGCTGCACATGGCCCAGCCATGGCACTCACAGCCCAGAGAGCCAAACGTGTCCTGGGCTGCATCCAGAGCCCCGTGGGCAGCAGGGCAGGGAGGGGATTCTGCCCCTCTGCTCTGCTCTGCTGAGACCCACCTGGAGCACTGCATCCAGCCCTGGGCTCCCAGCACAGGAGGGACAGGGACCTGTCCAGAGAGGCCATCAAGATGATCAGAAGGATAGAGCACCTCTGCTATGAGGAAAGGCTGAGAGAACTGGGATTGTTCTGCATGGTGTAAAGAAGGCTCTGGTGTGGCCTAACTGCAGCCTTCTGGTACCTGAAGGATATGGTGGTGTTCACAGGGGGGGTCTTAGGATGAGGGAAGAGATGAGAATGTTGACTCCATGTTTCAGAAGGCTTGATTTATTATTTTATGATATATATTATATTAAAACAATACTAAAAGAATAGAAGAAAGGATTTTATCAGAAGGCTAGCTGAGAATAGAAAAAGAATGGAATGATAACAAAAGCTTGTGTCTTGGACAGACAGTCTGAGCCAGCTCACTGTGATTGGCCAGTAATTAGAAACAACCACATGAGACCAATCCCAGATGCACCTGTTGCATTCCACAGCAGCAGATAACCATTGTTTACACTTTGTTCCTGAGGCCTCTCAGCTTCTCAGGAGAAAAAATCCTAAAGGAAAGATTTTGCAGAAAATATCATAGCATAGGCTCCCATAGAAGGGAGCCTAGAAAAAGATAGAGAGGGACTATTTGTAAATCACTTACAGTGACAAGAAGGAATGGCTTCAGACGAAGTGAAAGCTGGTTTAGATTGGATATTAGGAAGGAACTTTTCCTGTTGAAGTTTTTAAAGCAGTAGAAAAGGTTGTCCAGGGAAGCTGCGGCTGCCCCATCCCTCAAGGCCAAGTTGGATGTCACCTTGACCAGCCAGGACTAGCGGAAGGTGTCCTTGCTCATGGTTGGAACCAGGGGTGTTTAAGGTCCATTCCCACACAAACTGCTTTATGACTCTTTGATTCTCTGATGCTCTGTGTATTGTACTCAATGTAAAATAAAGACATGTCTACTACCATTACTTATTCTTTTTAGCTTTGTTAACCTGCTGCTAAGCCCAGTCTTTGAGTTACATGAAGAAGCTGTAGGTATTTATGTGCTTTCTTGTTGTCACTCCAGGGTACCAAGTAACGTCCTCTTGGGTTCATCTCACCTAACTGTATCTGAGAGACATTTTCAGCACCATCCTCCTTTGAACACATCATCTTGAACTCTCTTTTACTCCTCAGACAGTGGCAGGAGCTGTTGTGATGCAATTTACACAGTCTGCTTTACATATGTATTTCAGGGTGGAAAGAATCATCCTCTTGATTATGAAGGGACTCTGAGATAACTGTCAGAGGTGTCTACACAATGGTTTACATCCAAATAAATGTTTGCAGTTAGGTGTGGACACCTGCTATCCAGAGTAAGAGGCTAGTTCCTCCTTTTCTGACTACTAGACATTCATTAATGTCCCTCTGCCTGACAAAGCTGCTCATGTGTGCTCCTCAGTCTGTTTAATTCACAATGGAATCTGTTAGCTTAAACAGTGGAAAGAGTAGGTCTGTGCTAATGTGTTTCTTTTTGGCTGAAGTCTGTCATGGAGCACTCATGAAAATAGCTCAGTCATCAAAACTGCCTCCTAGGTGGTAAATGGAACTTTCAACCTAATGGAACATTTCAAAGTAGCACTTTATCTTTTGATTATACTGTCATAGAAAGATCTTTCTTTAATTACTTTTTTCAGCAAAACACAACTTCCTCCAGAGAAAACTGTACTGTACATTATATTTTCTGTCTTCTCTCTCATTTTCTGCTAATTGTCCAAATAATATTTGAATAATCCAAGCAGAAGATCTGAAAATAGCCACAACCATTTCTAGAACTCTCAGAATAATTCTCCTAAAAAAAAACTCTTAATAAATCCATTCCCTTTTTGTATAATCCTATAAAGCTTCTCTTAGGTACAGGAAAAAGATCCCAAACAACTCCCATTCATAGTCAGGTTGGTTTCACAGTGTTTTTTGGGGGAAGGTTTATTTGGTTTTGGATGGGGTGTTTTCATGTTTTGTTTTGTGGTTTTTGTTTGTTTTGAGAAGTGTTGAGCTTTCATTGGTTGGTTGATTGGGGATTTTTAGGGGGGAATTGGTGAGGGTTTGTTTTGTATTTTTTTTTCTGAAGAGGACAAATATATGTTTTTCTATTTGAAAAAGCAAGCTCTTAAGTTGAAGAATTTTTCTTCAGATGAATTTATTCCATTATTCCTGATTGTTCATTCTCTATAAGAAAACTACTTTGAATTTATCCTCTCAGATTTTTGGGAGTGTCCATATGTGGAAATGATGAAGATGAAAATACTGGAATTAGTCAACACTTTCTTTAATATACTCTAAATCCAGAAATTGCTGTACAGTTATTTGCCATCTCTATTGTCTCTTAAGGCTTATTTTAAACGACAAATGCAGAAGGTGGTGACACAGCACTGAAAGTACACGTTAACCTTGATGGGTCCCAGTCCATCCCAAACTGGCAGGTCAAGGGAATGAGTGAAACACGAGGAAACCCTCTCTTGTCTCCTGGAGCTCACAAGGAACCTCACTAAGGCAGAATAAGGAAATAAGGGTCTGGATGCTGACATCTAAGAGTACTCTTTCTCACAATGCCTCAGACATTCAATTGCACTTTAGATACATTATAAACCTGCATTTATACAGGAGTAGTTGGATTCTCCCTTGGTTCACCTCAACAGAGAACTATGAATACACTTTCTACTTTTCTATGGTTAGGTAACATTAATTGCAATTTGATTCTCTCTTCTACTTTGGGAAAGTTTTTGTCCAGCAAGACTGTGTATCTTTGCAAGGTGCAGACTCACAATTCACATAGACTTGTAAAATAAGGCCATAAGAAAGATGAGCCTTCCAGGTGTGCTGGAGAGCAGATTATGTCACCTGTGACTCTACAGGTGCAAGCTGAATTGAGCTGGATGGGTTTATGTTGATTGCTCCATAGTGCTCGGAAATTATTATTCTTACCCAAAATCAAGACATTTTCCTCAGACCGCTCGATTTTTGGAGAATTACCAACTGCATTATGGATGTACTTTTGTGTTTGTGAGCTCAACACTAAAAGCAAACTAAGCCTAAATAAATGCCATTGACTTTTATTTGACACCAGAAACCTCTGATTGGCTTTTCCTCATGAGATTTCAGGTGCATTCAAAAAGGAAGTAGAAAAAAGAATCTCAAATGGTTTTATGACTCCTCCTCTAATCACAGAGGTTGAAACTAATGCAAAAGTTGCAGCTTTTTCCAAAAAGGTCCCAAGAAATTTGTATGTAATGTTGAGTTTCAACTCAGCTCTCTTTTTGACCCTGAAGTTAGTGTGACATGTATGGCAGTGTTTATTAATAAAACAATAGTCCATTGGTAAACAAGTTTAATACCACGCATGAATGTTTGATATTCCATCTAAAATGAAAAAAATATGTATTCTATAATGAATACTTAATTAGGACTGTGATCTGAATACAAGGACCAGAGCCCCTACTGCTGTGCAGACAAACCAGAGTGAAATGAATTACTGTCATGCGGGGGGTGATATTAATGGTGTCCAGCTTTATAAATGAATCCAATTTTAAGCCACTTTAGTTGCTATCATACTGAGAGAGAGTGCAACATGCCTAACATATCATTTTTGTACTGCCAAATGCTAAGATTTAGGCTTTAAAAAATTTTAACTTGCAGATGTTTTCCTGCATTAAATATTTCTAATTATCTGTTGCTGCAGCCAGACAACATTAAAAATAAATAAAATTTAAATTTTGGGGTTTTTCAGCTGTTTGTTTGTTTGGATGGTTGCTTTTGTTTTGTTTTTTGCTTGAAATAAGCCATATATTAATAGATGGGCATTGATTTTTACTCTGGAATTCTAGCTGATATTTGGCATGAATGCTGGCTATTTGGCCACTAATAATTTATTCCAATTTAGTTTTTCTCAGCTGATGGTATGAGCTATGCAGTTTCATTCAGTTGGTTTTGCGGCTGTTAGGAAGTGGCCCTCAGTAAGAACCTCCACTTACTATTTCCCTTCTAGAAATTTTAATATTCCCACTTGAGGGAGCAGTCATGCAGAGTCTCACACCTGTGAAAAGTTTAGGTCATGTGAACATTTCTTCACTGATTTCCAAAGGGTTACATGTATGTACAAGCATTTGCTGCATTTAAATATCAGATTTGGGTTTAAATGTGTATCCTAACGTCTGACTCATTTAAATCTCCCAGATTGTAGACATTATTTTCACTTGTAAAACAGGTTTTCTCACTTACATAACTGGCATTTCTCTCTGTTCCTGCCAGCAAATACCCAGATAAATATATTACAAAAAGGCAATGTCAGTTTGCAGCCAGCTCGAGAGAAAAATTCTTTGGGAATGGTGAGCATCTCAGATGGCTGGCAGCAGAGCAGCAGCATTCCCATTACAGCACAGATCAAACAGGCAAGCAGGAGAGCCAAGGAAGAGCAGATTCCCAGGACCTGAGATGAGCTGTTTGGAAGTGCACAATGTAGGTCCTCCTCTCTTTGTTCCCCACGAGGTCACTGCAAATTTCATTACTGGCTCCACAAAAAAAAAAAAAAAAAAAAAAAAAAAAAATTAATATCAAAATAGTTTCTAAAATCTACTGTCAAGTCTGTCTGAGGTCTGTCTCAGTCTCTGGCTATCTTTTTATTTCAAATGATGATATTTAAGTACTCATATGTAGCAAGAATGAGTGGAACGTTTTTCAACCCAGATGAAGAACAAGCCATAAGCTCATGGCTTTACCTTCCAAAAAAAAAAAAAAAAGCATTCCTCCCTTTTCCTTCATAATTTCCTTCATCATTAATATAGAAATATTCAATTTTGAAAGAAAAATGACAAGGTGAAGCTGCAGAATGGGACTTTCCAATATTTTCCAATATAAAGGATTTTCTTACATGGATGAAAATTTCTTAAGATTATAATTATGACTAAAATAATTCAACTATGACTAAAATAATTCTGATTTTTAACACTCCGCACTTTTCTGTCTCTCCCTAAAAGTTTTGACAAATAAAAAGAAGTAGTGGGATTTTTGGCATCAGGTCTGCCTGTGAAAAAATATCACACAGACTGAAGAGAACCTAATTTATCTCAGTGAATCAAATGAAAAAAAAGTCATTTCTATGAGCAGTTGCTGCTTCTTTCATCTGATTAGTAATAGGAAAGAGAGTTTAATACTTCTAGGTCAGTGATTTGAATTGAGGTTAGTTAAGTAGTGTATGTTAGACAGAAGTTCATTATTACTTTTTGTTATTAATTATGGCTTTTTGGTTGACTTATCTGAAATTATTAAGAGCTATATTCAGAGTCTAAATACAACCTTTTGTCCTGTGCATAACTTCCTCCAGCTCCCTCTTTCAGATGTTCTCTGTCACTGAGGCTTGGGTGAAATTTTGGATACTGCAACTTAATTCTTTCAAAAGCGACTACAGGAGTTCAGTGCCTAAATTCCAACTAAATCTTAAAGAGAAGAATGGTCAGAGCTTAAAGTTTCATGGGTCTGCTATTTCTCCCTCAAAGAAATTCTCATAAATCACTCAGGTCACGCTTCTACATTGGAAGTAGCTGTGTGTCCTAATGTTGCCTAAATGTGGGTTCAAATGCATTAATGGTGTTGAAATATTTCATTATTATTGTATGAGTAAACTGAAAATAGGAATATCTTTTAAATCTGAATGTTGTCAGACAACTCTTTAAAAAGAAATAGGAATAAGGTTCATATAAAGAATTGTAGCCACCAAGAATTTGGACTCCTAAACTAAGCAGTTTGCCTTGGCTCCCTTAATACTGTGTGGAGGGAGACAGACATCTCCAGGGAATGATTCATCCTTATGATGTCTGCCTTATATCCTAGAGTCTGTATCTCCATATCAACCACAGAAAATGTATATCAGAAACAAGAAAACTTTCAGAATTAGTTAAGTTCACCATGCCCTATCATAATTGGCCTATTCCCAGAATCTCTTGCACCAAGAACATCTGAGGAATGAAATAAAAAGAAATAGTTCCCCTCAGAAATCTCTATCACTCTTCAAAAAGTAAACTTTGATGTGGTAGATAAACAGGGAAAATTAGCACTTTCATTTGTTTGTTTTGTACTAGTGTGTGACTGATAAAGAAAAAGCATCTTCCAAGAGAAGAAAATGCATTTTTCTCGAAGCAGTA
Organism: Molothrus aeneus; assembly: GCF_037042795.1. NCBI lineage: Eukaryota > Metazoa > Chordata > Aves > Passeriformes > Icteridae > Molothrus > Molothrus aeneus. Next base: position 5,452,875 of record NC_089680.1, read on the forward strand.
ATAAAAAATACAGGACTATCACACAGTATCTGGGAAAATCACATAGAGCATAGCTGTGGAACAATGACTATTTAATCCACGTTTAATTTGTGTCACCATTGTATATTGATTATCCATTATCCTCATGCAAATGGCATGACTTATCCATTGAAACAGCTGTGCATTGTTTTTAATTTTAAGTGAATTCTTTTAGTGCTCCATGAAAGGTGTCAGATTAGCAGCCCCAGGGACTGAAGGCCTCTGTTTATCCACAGAGCGTATTGGAGTGATAATGATGGATCCACTCAAGCAGCTGCCTCAGACGTTACTTATCTTGAGGGTTTGTTCCACTGCTCATAGGGCCAAAACATCCCCTCACAAATGAATAATAAGCAGATTCTGGGCCCATAGATGGAGAATGAGAGTGTTTAAATGCCAGCCTTCTGTAATAGTACATTCCCATTTATTTAGGGGCTCCTGCGTGAAACTGGGCTAACAGAGGTGTAAAGTAGCTGCCTCGGAAAGAGCGTAAGGTATTGCCCTATTTTAAATATTCCTTGCAGTTCTCACAGCTTTTAAAAAAGTAACGTTTCAGATGCAGGAAAAGGAAAGTAAGAAAAAGTGGCAAATTATCTGTGTTTGAGGATGGATTTTGGGCAACGAAGGACTCATCAGTCAAGCACTGAAGCTTGAGAAAATGGTCATGGTGTCAAGTGTCTCACAGAGGCCTCTCACAGAGTCAGGCACAGGAAGAGAAAGGGAAAGGAATCGCTCTGACATTAGTCTTTAAAACACAGAAATCAGGGTGTATCTAAGAGATTCTTGGACAAAAATGTTTGTAATCTATGAAGGCAATTTTCATGCAACACACAATTAAATAGAATTTCTCATCACCACAGGATGTTTCTGAGGATTCAAGAGGATTAAAAAAAGCAGTGGAAAAGTCCAGAAGGAATGGGTCCAGGGGAGTTTATTAAGTGCTGTGGAAAGGATGCTAGTTTCCCTTCAAGATGTGCCAGCATCACAAACTGCCAGGAGCTGGGGAAATGTATCAGCAAGAAATCACTCAGTAGTTGTTTGATCCATCTTATTATTTCACTAAATGTCTTCTACTGTTCTCTTTTGGAGACAGGATGTTGCTCTGGAGGATTCTGGAATAGGGAACCTTTGACCTCAGAGGCAACTGCTTCATTTTTGGTGAAGTCTTATTTATAGCCTGGTACAAAATTATATATTACATTTCCATGTCCTGATTCCTCTACTAGATTTTGATTTTCCTTCTTTATGTAAATGAATATAATCATTGGAATAAAAAGACTGCACAGTCATTACAGTCCATTAAAAAGATAGTGAGAGCATGTCATGTCCCAGGGTATGATCACCCCCCATTCCATTTTTTTTCCTGGGATTCAGTTCTTTGTGGTATTGGTGAAATAAGTTACCTTTGAATTTCCATAGTTAAAATTAGAAAAGCATTTCTGATTGCAGAATAAGTTATGCATCAGAATGCATGTTTGAAAGTGTGGATCAGGAATCTGGTTCCAAAGTCGTCAGCCCACTTTTGTTTGATCTTGAGTCCTATCCATACTAAGGGCTTTCCTAAGGAGATAAGACAATAGATTCTTATTTTTGAGCAACAAGGGAAGGAAACAGGTTGTCTCCATAACCCTCCATAATCTGCAGCATTCCTGACATGTTTTCAGGACATGAGAGGCAGCAGGATTCCAGGTGGGCTGCCTTAGGAGACCATTGATATTTTCCCCTGTTCTGTACCCAGGATAAAACATCTGCTTGGTTACAAATTATGTTTTCCAGCCCCACACAATCCCTATCTTAGTTATTGACATTCTGTCCTTATTAAGTGGCTTTCTTGAGAGTAGTTAAAAAAAAATAAACCAAAACAAACAAAAAACAAACAAAAACCAGGAAGGATTAAGGGACATTAATATGGGATAATGATGTATTCTGCTGTGTCTGGGTCACTGACAGTCTAGCTAAAGTTCAGGTTTAAAGACATAAACAGTATAGTAGAAATACTATGCCATACTGTAGAATTCTAAAATCCTTACCTGTAATATATCATCTCACTATCATCCCACTATAGAGCATAATTTCCTATTCATGTCAGGAACTATCTTTTATGTTGCAAAACAGAACAAGCAACTTTAACTGCAAGCAAAGCAGCTAAGTGAGAAAGGCAGATTGATAAAGGCACCAAGCTCATGGCCTTGAACAAGACAAACAGAGATGGAGATAAAGAATATTCTTTTACTGACTTTGTGACCTATGTCAGGGAGTTAGCTCTGGTCCCTGGCCAGCTGAGATGCACTAACTCATGTTTTCACTGTCTATGGACATTGGACTATAAAGTAAACTGTCCCCACTTTTGTTTTTGTGGGTTTTGTTTTTGTTTTTGTTTTTATTGGCTTTTAGAGTTTTGGTTTGTTGTTTGCTTGTTTGTTTGCTTGTTTGTTTCAGCAGAGCTAGATGCCTTACTGTTCACTGAGCCCTTGAAACAATGTAATGCATGTGTGGGGCAGGAGTTCTGGGGAAAAACATGAATCAAAGTGGAGTTCTCTCTTTGGTCCATTTAAAATCTTCGGTCAGCTGTGGAGCTTCTTCAGTGCACTTCCTGATGAAGATACGTGGGATATCTTATCTGAATGAGGTTCCTAACCCTAGCCCACTGCTTTCTGCAAACACATATATTCTATTGCTGAAGGACAGATAATAGGGACAGCATTATCACTGTATGTCAGAAGGCAGGACATGAGAAAACAGGCTGGAGGTTGCCAGATCTGCCCTTCATTTACCCTCTTTTTCAGCAAAAGCACTCCACTGTCATGTATTAGCAGGACGCAGGGGCTGAAGTGGAGGTAGAATGGGATTGTAAATTAAAACAGCGCCACTGTGGAGAGATGTGACCGCATGGAAAGTACAGTCAGTCCTGGAGACACTTCTGCCCCAGAAAGACTGTCCTAAGGGAAGAGAAAAAAAAAATCCCATAGTAGATATGGGCTCCCTACACTGTTCTCTCATCTACACTTCATGTTCAGGAGTCAGGAAGTGAAAGACATAATTCTTCTCTATCTGCCCCCCTGCAGTGAAGTTCTTCCTCATGCTGCCTCCAGAAACCCCTTCCTCTTTCATCCAGAGACCTCAGGCTGCTCAATTCATCATGGTTCACACTGTTGGAACTGTTTACACACTCTTTTTTCTGCTATCATAGACCAGACAAGGGCATTTGACCCACTCTGCTTTGGTCAACAAATGGCATGAATTAAGTATCTACTAAGGTTACATCTGAAGGACACATTGCTCGGTCCAGTCATTTCTTGTGCTCTTTCAAATAAATTATAGTTATCACTAATCAAGGGAGTAAAAGCAAAGGAATGGTGTCTTAGCAATTGTCTCATTATGTACTGGTGTTCTATGGGCACTGAAAAAGCGGACATTTGTCAGGACACTTCTTGACAAGACCCCTTATCCTAGGAACTAAATGTTATCTTTCCCAGCAGACTTTAAAAATTATCCCTGCCAACCCCCGTTTCAATCTGCAGTTAAAAAAAACCCCTCAAAAACAAACAAAAAACAACAACAGCAACAAAAAATCAAAACCAAATAAAATACCAACAGAAAACCCAAATTTAAAAACTTAAGTGCTGTCTGAAAACTGATGAACTATTGCAAATGACCTTGTTTGCTGTTAAAATATACTAAAGTGTTTTTGAGATTGTCGGTTATAACCCTTTTTTTGTTGCATGGATAGCCAGATAAGACATTCTCGACTGAAGATTACTGTGAATCTGGGAAGGTCACCTTATATGTACTTTCTATTGCTGTTATAGATTCATAGATTTTAAGTCCAAATGGGACCTTGTGTAACTCCTCCTGCATAACACAGGTCAGATAACTTTGCTTGATAATTCTGCATCAAGTCAAATTTAAAGCATACCAAGGAATGCAGATATTACTTTATTTTGTACTCTGTAATCTCCCTCAACACTACAGACATACGTGTGTGTCTCTCTCTTTCCCAAGACTTCCTTAGATCATACAGAGTTCAGAATAACTGCCTATTATATCTTTGAGCGAAAAAATGGTAAAGAGAAAAAATATAATGGTTAACAGCAGCTGGTCCGAGAGTAAAACAGAGGAGCAGAGGCAGTAGGTCACAGAATAGATGTGACAGAGAACAGAAAGTAATGAGCAAGCTCCTGCATTTCCAAGACCTTCATTCAAATTAATGCTTACTATACCAGTAGGTCATAGATGAAAATGAGTTGGGTGGTTCTCCCTCATTCTGGACTACAGTGAGCATTTGTCAATATCACCACATATTCCTGAATATCAGGACACATTTAGTCCATCAAGTCCTTTAGGTGCACTTGACTAGTAGGCAAGCAGCTGGAGTCAGAAGGGATACAAGCAAGATCATGCTGTGGGATAGAACTATTTTGGTGAGGCTATTCCAGCTTTTCTATGTTGGTTAAACAAAACTGCCCCAAATTCTGTATTTTGTTTTGTTTGTTTGTTTGGGTTTTTTTTTATTCCTAGCACTGATGCATTTTTCACAGAGAACTTCCTCACTTTTTCATTTTGGCCACAATCGTCTGGTGAAAGCTGACACCATTTATATACATATATATATGTTAATGTATGTCTTTATTTGACTAAATAGGACAACTGAAAACCACAGTCGCCATTTAATTTGTTAAGAATTGTGCCACAGATATGTATACATGAAATATACTCACTGGGGGCATGAGAGAAGGTATTTGACTTTCCTGATTCCAAACTTTTCCTTTTACTCCTCTAATATCTCAAAGATAAACTTTTTTTGCATGGCTAATGAGCTTGCCAAACCAGAACACCTATGAACCAGAGCCTACTGCCTAACTGCTGCCCTGTTAATCCCTGAGGTTAAACATTGTACTCTACTGGCCCCAGGGCATTTTTTTGTCCCTAATTTTACCAAAAAAAAAAAGGTATGAAATTTTCTTCCTCCTCAACAAATAATTAACTCAAAATCACATGAGAAATTAACTAACCTCTGTCACTGAAGCGCCTTTTCAATATCCTAGCCTAGGCTATTTATTGAAGCATGCTAAGAAAAAGACTAATTCATTCTGTTGGAAATTGCCCATGGTTCATTTTTATGCAAAGAAAACCTCATCTTCTTTAAAGAAGAAAAATTAATTACTAATGAGCATTAAAAAAAAAACCTGAGAAAAATCATTCAGATTTAGTAACACATCACTGCATCAACTTTGTCAGAGAATTATGAATAATTTTCATTGAAGCTTATTCAAACTTTTGATAGCCTTTCTTGAGAATGTGGTAGAGCTCTGGTGTTGCTGAATAATGCTACTAATAATATTAATACTAATAATATTATTACCAATTTCAATATCAATAACAACAACAACAACAGTAGCAATAATAATTAGTATTTGTACCACTTTCATTAGTGTCCTTATGAATGTCATTTCAGACTTACGACATTCCAGAACTTAACAAATCATTATTTTTTGTATATTTATCTTTAAAACTGACACTTTTGATTTATTGTTTTGTGAAAGTATCAGTTTCTCAAGCCCTTTTTCAGTTTCACCACCAGAAGTTTTGCCATTTTTATTAGGAAAATACTGTGCAGAAAAGGTTAATTACACTGACCATTGTATGGAGCTAATTTAAAAGCGAGTCTTTACCTGAGAATTTTAAGTACCTTTGGAGGGAAAATTGAACATGATTTTGTCATTAAAGCTGTTTCTCCCATTTACTGGTAAGTGTGGTGAATACTGTTCTGTCTGCTCACACCATTAAATTAAAGGATGTGCTTGGACACTGGAAAAGACTCATCTGTACTTCTAAAGAGTTGGACTCATCCTTGCAGGACATTGCCTGAGGTCATCTGTCATTTTCCCATGCATCCATCCCTAAACAGAATTTAAAACAACAGCTGCAATGACAAAGGCCACTCCTGGGGATCATTTAATTTACTGGTGTGGATGGACCTGTGTAGTCCTTGTTTATATTGTATGAACATAATGTTAACTCCACTAAAAATTGGCAGCCTCCCATATGGAAAATAGTGTCTTACAAAGTTTAAATAAAATTTGGAGTAGCTTGTGATCTGAAACCTGTTTCGGAGTGGGGAACAAGGGCTGTGTCAGCTGAAACAGACTTCTATATATTTTCTTCTTTACCGCCTCTTAAAGCAGTAGTTGTGGAACTGTTTTAGCATTGTGCTTGCTCTTTAGGATGAGATCCTAAAACTTGCAGCTGGAGATGAGATCAAAGATTGATGAAGTCCTGGTGTCAGCGGAAGAGACTGTGAACAGCTGGGACCATGCTGGAAGGCATAGGAATATGTTCATTTTATAGAGCAGTCTTTAGCTCCCTGGTGAATCTGTTCATAAAGATTTTGGAAATGAATGGAGTCATTGCATTGTACTTCATGACTTCCCTTTGGATAGGCTTGGACCTTGTGAGAAATTATTCTGTTCTTGATGCTTGACTTTGTCTATTAAGTCTGTGAAAGGACCAGTCTAATAAAGCTAATATGGGTCACCTGAGTAGGCTCTCATTTGATTAATATGTGACTTAAAAGAGGGTGAATTTCATCAAGATTATCTGGCCTACTGGACCAGATAATAACGATGGAAGTAGTCCACATTTTCAAATCTGGATGGAAATGAAATTAGTAAGTTACACAAGAATTGTATTCTGACTGAGAGCCAGCTGGTTTTTCTTAGATTTTGGCAGATTCTTACTGGACTACCAGACTTTGAGTTGACTCTAGTCAACTCCCTGGCTTTTAAAGCTGTGCTTAGGTAATACTGACTGAGAGAGCCTCACCCAGTGTTTACAAAACTATTTTATTCTACTTTACATTCCCCTTCTATCACCCCATTCCTTCCATTCTCTTTGTGTCATCTGTAAAGCCTACCTAAATAACTATTCAATAACACTAACTATTCAGAACACTAATTTTGTAGAAAATCACCCAACCATTAATAACAATTTCAAAATGAGAAATTTACCTGCCTAGTCAAAGTATCAGAAACAATACAACTGATATTACCCAGAGAAACACTGTGGGAAAGGAGCAGGGAATGCCCGTGATCCCCTTTGCTGGTTGCAAATAGTGAAATTGGATCAGATATTTTACTAAATAGCACCTCAATAGCCTGAAAAACCCAGAGAGTTAAGAGTTGGCCCCGAATTTCCAGATGAAATGCTAGGAGACCAAAGTGCTAGGTGCTAGGACACCAAATAATTTTCCAACTGTTTGTGTCTGTGCTTAGGACTTCTCTTTGGAGACACATCTTCAGTGTTCTGCCCTCCACGTACTTGCTTGGTTTCTACCTGCTCCTGCTGTCCCATCTGTTAAACTTTTATTATAAGCTTCTTTGATCCCTAAATCTCATTTAATCATATTCATGTCCATTTCCGTGGATCACTGCATCTTCAGTCTTGACTCCTTATCTAACAGAACATTCAAGAGGAAAAATGGAGTCACAGAAGGATGGTTCATATTTCTTTTGTTCTGATAAAGAGACTCCAGAAATGTCCACAACTGCAGTTTAAAATAAAATATGATTATCACACTAGTCAGTGATTTTCTCCATAATTTTTAAAGTCTATTTTGACCAAGAGCAAAAGAATAATTTCTGATAAGAACTTAGAACTCTATCACCTTAGAGATGGTTAAAGATGGTTAATATACTAACAGATTAAAAAAAGAAAAAAAGTTAATGTGTCATCAAGTCTGGCAGAAATGAGTGAAAGTGAAACAGAAATGAGTGAAAGTGAAACAGAAATGAGTGAAAGTGAAACAAAACTAACTTCCAGATAGTTTTATGCAGTGGGATTTCCTTTGTGTAAATGATTATTATTTCCTGTGCCTGAGCTAAGTAACTAACTAGATGTAGAACCTCGTCCTCTCTGTTGTAATTGTGGTCTTTTCAGTTATTCCTACCCAGCAGTAAAGAATTTCATCACTCTTGTCCCCCTCTGATAAATCTATGCAAAGAAGAAATTATTAAAAAAATTAAATAAAAAGGAAAGAAAAATAAAAGAAGGAACAAAATAGGAAGACATAAGTTTTTTTCATGACCTATTAGATAAGAGAAGAAAAAAGGAAAGAACTTTTAAAGGCATCCATAGTATAGTGGATGAAAATTTGAGAGTAATTGAAAAAAATAGTAATGCTGAATGCTGGCAGAGCAAAGTGATAAAGAGGAAAAATGAAAGGTTAGAAAGAATGGGCTCAGCAACAGGAAAGTTTTAGAATGCGAAATTCTAGTTGAATTATGAGCTCTGGGTGTCCCTGTCCCTTCACTGAAGTTATTGCAGTCATGAACACTCTGTGCTTTAAAATTAAATATTGGTAAATCTAATTGTCTCCTGTGAAGTGGAACCTAGAATTACTGTATCTAAAAGCTGCGGATCAGGGAAGGAGGAGGAGGAAGAATTGGATCTGTAGCCTATAAACAATGCTCTTTTGAGACTCTGAAGAAGCCTCTAAGACACATCTTCTCTCAACAACCTTCTCTGTCATGCGGCCAGTGAGGAAAAGAAGAATTATGGTCCATTTTAGCACATTGCACTTTTTTTTTTCTCAAGTGATCCCTAGGCATCTTGAAGACATTTCTATGTCCCTTCAACACAGGCACATAGACACAGACACAGACACAGACACACCCACACATACTCTTCAACTGTCCATTTCCTAACTCTTCTCATCCTGGGCATGTTTCAAAGAACCCACCAGACCCTCATGCTTCACTCCATGTCTCAGACACCTGAAGTGAAGAGAAGATGCTGAGACTCTGTGTTACAGCAGCAAAGCTCTGCACACCTGAATTTTAGTATCATTGCAAGTCAGTTTTTTGGGGTGTTTTGCCTCAGATCTCCTCGTTAACTAATTTTGGTTTGGTGACTTTTAAGAATCCTCTATGTCTATGTTTTTCTGATAGCTCTATGCAGTATTCAGATGGCAATACAAGCCCTGAAAATTCCATAGTATTTCAAAATTTTAGTGCTGAGTGTCATGATATCCACTTGGGCTGAATATCTTGATTTCATCTGGAACTCATTCTCTACTGGGAATAAGGAGCTGAAAGGTTTTTAAAATTTGGCTTTGAATCTTAAAAAGGAAAAAAGAAAAAGACTGGTTATTTTCTTTTTCAGTGTTGCAATAATTGCCTTTCAGACCCTTTGCCACCACATTGGCAGTTCCAGCCTAGAGCCCAGGCTTTGTGAAAGTATAAAGGAAGAAAAAGATAGCAGGAGAGCACAAAGAGAGATCATGAAAGAGAACTTTACTTGCTGAGATCCACCCAAATCAGCCAATAAAATGTGGGGAGAAAACATAAAAGGGACATTTATTTACTTGTGCTTTGTATTGTTTTGAAGCAACTTCTCTAGAGTCAAGGAAACCCTTACCCCCAGTACCCCATTGCCCTTCCTGCAAAAAAACAGGGCTGCTTCCAACAGAAAAGAAGACATAACATATTTACATGAGATTACAAAGTGTTTCTGAAGTTCATAGTAAATTTGAGGCTGTGGAGGGGGGAGCCCAGGGGAAAACCTGTTACTTTATGTCCTTCCTGAGGCATAAAATTCAGCAAAAATTCAATACTGCTGTCAAATGCCAAATAGGCAGGTCGATATGTTAAACAGGAAGTAGTGACACTTCTAAAGAAATAGGCCAAAGCTTACAGCCAGGCTGAGATATAAACTCTAATGATTTCACACTTTCATTCTTAGTCCACGTGTTTTCTGACCAAGAAATGGAAAGTGCAGAATTTACAGCCTTCTCTGATGGGATATTCAAGGGTACAATTTCATACTGCAGCTCTTTCACTCTATTTCAATGCTTGTTATGTTCATTTCATTCTTATTAGAGATGAATGGAAAGCTAAAACCCTCATTGACACTACATCAAATATGTGAATGGGCAAGACAATCAAGTTTCCTGATTTTTGATATCAGATATATATACATGACCAATTCTACCTGTTCTTTCTGCTACACCAGGTATTGAATATGTCCGTGTTTTAAAAAACATTCACAAATTAACCTGTTGTGGCCCAAGCCTGAAACTCATAAAACATCCTTCACCTTTTCAGATTTATTTCTGTTCAGAAGCAATTCAGAAGTTCTGAAAAGTTGCTGCCTACAGAATTAATAGACCACTTGAAATACAATGAAATCTGCAATATTAAGGCAAGAATGCTCCTTTTCCTTATTTTGTTCATATTAGGCCTCTATTTTATTTGTATGTATGATTAGAACTACAAGACTAGTACTGCTTCTTACTGAATTCATACAGCAATTATTAAAGTGCTGTGTATTTAAATAGAAATGAACAATTGTTCCAAAATCCTGTAGTATGAAATGAGGCTCTCCTATATACTTTTAAAAGACCTTTCCATCCCAATGCAGTACCAATTCTATAAATAATATCAGAACTAAGTCCATCTCCATCTCAAAGCCAAAAGATGGGGCAGCAATCATCTCAATAAGATCACTTTAGAAGTAGGCAGGGCTTGGAAACATATAATTGTGTTGTGCAGTATGACTTAGCTCATTGGCTACTGTTTGCAGCAAAATGGAAAGTACATGCCCCCTTACTCTGACTGCCTTGTAGGAGGCTAATTTTTCAAATGCATGAAATTCTGCACAAGTCCCTTTCTTGAAATGATGCTGCTACACTGCATTGTATCACCCCAAATGTTTGCTACACTAATAGGTCTCACAATACACTGGAAGTACAGTGCATTGATGCAGATTAACAATATAAAAAGTTAGGCTAGGTTTTATATTAGCATTATTCTTAATGTTAATGTAATGCCAAACCACTAAGGCAGCATTGTTGGAGTGTTAGTACTGTAGATTGTAACGACAAAAGGAATTAGATGGGTTTTCTATGTTAAATCAATCATTAAGTGGTGGTATAATTATTTGCTGTTTGTAAAGCTCTTTTTTTCCCCTATTGTAAAATTGACAGTGTACAAAAGTAATTGCACTGTTTTCATTTCAGCAGGGCTCCTTTAGATTAGAGTTGGGGAGGAAGGATGTGGCACTCCTAATCCTTTTGACATTTCAGGAGGAATGCATGAGTAATATTGCATAGCCATGTAATTAATCAGCCTGGGTATTTGTGGTCTACAAAGCATGTATTTCTACTTGCATTAGGATGGGAAGGGTGAATGGTGGGTGGGAGAGTTTCTGCATTCTGCCTTTCCACTGTTTTAATTACAGTGGGACACTGTCTTCAATAATTTCCTTTGTCAACTTTGTGTGTGCCTTGCATGTTAAGATCATGGCTAGAAAACTCTCAGTTGAAATATCTTAAATTGGAATGGAGGAACTTTCTTGTTAGCAAAACTTCAGTTTTTATCCTTGATATATTGGCCATCACAAACGATTTATGGAAACTAGATTTGGGGGTTCTGTCTGTGGAATATTGAGGTTTCTTTAGGGAATTAGGGCTGTCAGCTGGACATTTTGTATCTTTCTCTTGAAATAAGATAAGATTAGCTCTTGTAAGGTTACACAAGGACATGAAATCCTTCCTTCCGCCACTTCCTTCCTTCCTTCCTTCCTTCCTTCCTTCCTTCCTTCCTTCCTTCCTTCCTTCCTTCCTTCCTTCCTTCCTTCCTTCCTTCCTTCCTTCCTTCCTTCCTTCCTTCCTTCCTTCCTTCCTTCCTTCCTTCCTTCCTTCCTTCCTTCCTTCCTTTCCTTCCGCCACTTCCTTCCTTCCGCCACTTCCTTCCTTCCGCCACTTCCTTCCTTCCGCCACTTCCTTCCTTCCTTCCTTCCGCCACTTCCTTCCTTCCGCCACTTCCTTCCGCCACTTCCTTCCGCCACTTCCTTCCGCCACTTCCTTCCTTCTGCCACTTCCTTCCGCCACTTCCTTCTGCCACTTCCTTCCTTCCTTCCTTCCTTCCTTCCTTCCTTCCTTCCTTCCTTCCTTCCTTCCTTCCTTCCTTCCTTCCTTCCTTCCTTCCGCCACTTCCGCCACTTCCGCCACTTCCGCCACTTCCGCCACTTCCTTCCTTCCGCCACTTCCTTCCTTCCGCCACTTCCTTCCGCCACTTCCTTCCGCCACTTCCTTCCGCCACTTCCTTCCTTCCTTCCGCCACTTCCTTCCTTCCGCCACTTCCTTCCTTCCGCCACTTCCTTCCTTCCGCCACTTCCTTCCGCCACTTCCTTCCTTCCGCCACTTCCTTCCTTCCTTCCGCCACTTCCTTCCGCCACTTCCTTCCGCCACTTCCTTCCGCCACTTCCTTCCTTCCGCCACTTCCTTCTGCCACTTCCTCCCTCCCTTCCCTATTTTCCCTCCCGCACTCCCTCTCTCCCCTTCCCACTCCCTTCTTCCTTCCCTTTTTTCCCTCTCTCCATGCTTCATTCCATCATCCCCTCTTCTCTCTTTTCCCTCTTTTCTTCCTTTCTTCTCTTTCATCTCAATTTTCAATAAAAGTGAAATAGATCTTTTAAATCACAAAATAGTTTCTATGTTTGCTATCCAGAGCAGAAATGGGATCTATTTAAATCACATTTTTAGAATAATACTAACTTTTCTTGTGATGGTAGCAGCAAATAGAACATATTTATTTTTATGAAGGGGCACACATTATTTTTCCAGAACAGTGATAAGACAGAAGAGGAAGTTGGGAATTACTGAAATCTTGCATTCATATATTGGAATAAACCCGCAAGTCACTGAGGGAAAAAAAAAAAAATTAAAAAAAAAAATCACATTTTTCCTTGAAGAGCTCTTGCAGCAGGTGTGCTTTTTAAAATATATAAGGCAACATTCTGCAGAAAGAGATGTTTCCTCCCACAGAAAATCACCCAGAGATCTACCACACCTCAAATCTTCAAATGTGCTCTCTCTTACCTGCTGAGGTAATGTCAGCAATATCAGCTGACTCGCTCCTTTGCTGGGCTGTAACACTACCAGTCCTAGTGAAATGAAGGCTACAATATAAGGATTGAATCATTATGAACTTCATGAAGAGCAGAATATGCTACTTTTTCTGCAGTGCTAGGCACTACACAGTTTATGACACATCCAGTGTTTGGGAAAGAGCACGGTCTGGAAATCACAGCTATTATGAACATCAATTAAGAAGTTATAAATATGTGTATGCTTTGTGGTGTATTGCAGATACAAAAAATGTTGGAAAGCTCCATGTTGTATCATGATAACTAAGGAATTGAGAGATGGGGTGGGGGGGGGAAAGAAAAGAAAAAAAATAGAGAATCATTCCTTAACCAATTCTACATCTTTATAACCTAGTTTATTTTACCCAATAACATATTCTCAAGGGGATATTTCAAAATGTGTATATGAAGGTACATTCTGTGACATATTAAGCTCTGAACTGGACTTCCAAAACTTACATCAAGAGACTTATTAAACTTCATATAGCCTTTGGTTCTGTTATATAAATATTAAGTCTTTCTTCCTTGTACCAGGCTTAGATGGTTTTCTGTTGCTTTTATGTTTCTGTTTTCAAAATTGTTAAATAGATGGCAAAATAATAATTTGTGTGTCTGGTACATATTGATATTTTTTGGTACATTTTCTCTAAAGATAAGCAGATGGGGGGGTTATTAAATTTTATAAAACTATATGTTTTAAAGAAATAGAGTATGAAGGCAGCTTGAAAAGTCATGCTGAGCTGGCCTCCTTTTTAACTGGTTCAGAACCATGATACATGGATTGTTGGTAACATATTTTAAGTTTTCAGATGGTAAAGGTTTCTTATGTTCTTCATCAATAAATTAATTGAACTGTGTCAGATGCTTTTCCTCACTTTCATTTACTTCAGAAACAAATGACTGCCAAGCCATCTACCTTCAATTGAAGTCAAACAGTTAAATTATTGGGAAAAAAAAAAAAAAGAAAATCTGTTAAAAATTCCTTCTTACACAAATGACAGCTGAGAAAATTCACCCTGGATTGTCACTCATCTTTAATTTCACATATCAAGTCCATAACATGGCAGTCAAATTTGGTCTGTCTTTCTGTCTGCCTGTCTGTGAATCTCTTTGTTCACATTACGAGTGCAGCAGATGAGAGAGAATCACAAGTCATATTCTTAGAAGGTGTTTCTGTTCTCTCACCCTGAGTACAACTGCACTTTTAAGGAAGTGCTTTAAAGCTCTGTAAGCTTTAGGAGGAGAAGGACTGAAGGGCATGCTGGACAAGGAGCAATAAAAACATGCCAAAACCCAGTAGAACCCATAATGGTGGCTCCTTGCTCTAACTCCTCTGAAAGCATGATCAGGGTGTTTTATTTCACAGCCATCACTGAGGATGTTGCAGGTGGTGTCAGCACACTGTTTATCCATTTTGTTGCTATGACTGCACAATATCTTTCTAATGAGAAGTCAAAATTCATTGTCAAGTGAGGTGGCAGGGAGAGAGCTAAGTTATGTATCAGGTGTTGGACATGATTATTCTAGTCCTAAATATGTACATAAAACCTTGACCTGGGACTCCCAGTGAGAGGGGGTAGAGGAATGAATAAGAGATAATCTACTGATTTTTCACAGATTTAATTGAGAAAGGTGAGAGTGACCCTTTTTGTAAAATTCTGGCTTAAAACATTGTAGTGGGTTTAGCGCTGGCCAAACGCTAATGCACCTGACTAGAATTATTTATTAATTTCCTCCTTTGACATCTAGATTAGGAGGAGGGCAAAACAGGCTCAATATTTTAAAGGGTATTAAAAAAAGCTTTATTAATACACAATTAAAAGAAAAAATAATCAGAAATAAGAATAAACCTTCAGAACATTTCTCCTCCCCACAAATCCTCTTTTCCTTCCCGCTGACATTGTAAAGAGACTAAACCTGGGATTTTCAGTCAGTTTACCATCTCTAAAATAGTCTTTCTTCAGTCCATTTAGGGAGAGGAATCTCTCCTGCTGTGCCATGGGGACTTCTCCACAAGAAACAGTTCTCTCATGGCTTCAATGTCACAGCGAATCAGCCGCCAAGAAAGGAAAATCTGTTTGCAGTGTGAAAGTCTTGCAGCTTTCTCAAAGCTGCTTTCATGGGCTATGGGGTACTGTTTTAAGAATGAGCTGTTCTATCATAAAAACGAATGTTCTCTTATCATTGGAAACAGAGGTTTTTCTTCTTCTATCCCTTTGTCACTTCTCTCTGTCCAAGCTTCTCATTGGATCACAGCTTTCCAGTATCCACATGCTCCAGCACGAGCCCTTTTTGCATAGGCTGCAGGTGAGTGCTGCATCGCCCCATGCACTTCATGAATTACAGGAAAAAATGGAGCTTGATATCAAAAATATATCAAAAATATGGCTTCACCAAATTCACAAAAGAATTTCAGCCTAAGACTGAGACATCTCCTCAATCCCCTCCCTTCTAGAATCTGACTCCTGCTTTACTGACCTCAGTGTCCTATGTTGTTTTCTCTATGTGTCTTCACCCCTTCTTTTTCCTGATTCAGAAGAGAATTGGTGTTCGTAGGTTTGTAGGTTAATTTGTTCTCAAGCCTTATCAGTTGAAACAGTTTTTATAGACTTCTGCAAGGCTGAAAAGTTGATCTCATCCAGACTCTGCATTGCAGAGTTCCCTCGCTATGCCTCTCACTGCTGCTCACGTGGTCTCTGCCAACACCATGTGAGCCACGCTGGCTGCTGGCTCCCCTCAGCGCTTCTCTTCATGCAAAACACCAAAAACAAGAAAAGCTTCTGCTGCTGTTCTGCTCCTTCTGTCCACAGCACGGCTGTGGCCATGTAAAGTTCATTGTGAGCTGTGCCGAGGCCGTGCAGTCCTGGCTATGTGGCCACAACTGGACAAGGCCATTGGCAGCCACTCCTGGCCCTAGCTGTTCCTGACCTCAGGGACATCCCCAGGTCTGTCATGGGGCCCTAACCCTAACCAACCTTAACCCTAACCCTAACCCCATCCCTAACCCTAACCCTAACCCTAACCTAACCCTAACCCCTGGACAAGGCCATTGGCAGCCACTCGAGGTGCCGGCCACTTGTGGCCTTGGGGACGTCCCCAGGTCTGGCCATGGGGCCATCCCCAGTGCTGGTCCTGGGGTAAAACAAAGCTCATTTGCAAGCCAGCTGTGGCCACAGAGCACTTCCCAGGCTGCCCTGATTCTGACCGTGCAGCCCGCGTGGTTGCTCACTGTGCTGGGACAGTCTCAGTGGCACGGCCCAGCAGTGGCAGAAATCTCAGCTGAGCCACACGCCAACCAGGCCCAGCGGGCTGCACAAGCCTGGGCCCAGCCAGGCCCAGCCCAACTCAGCTGTGTGGGCCCAGGCTGCCCAATCACCTCTTTGAAAGCCCAAAGCCTTTTGAGAGATTTCCCGGGCTTTGCTCACTTTTAAATGCGCTTTTCCAAAGAAGTGTGTTCAACTCCTTCAAGTGGTTTAACCAGGTGTCAATCTTCAAACTTAGCCAGCTGATTGGCTCTTCAAAACTAGGCCGCTCCACTAGGTCCTGCCCCCAAGGGTAATAGCCCCTTAACTGGAAACCAGACATTGTAAAACCATGACAAACATCTCTATAACCTTGAAAAGCATATCTAGACTCCTAAAACTCAAACTGAATACGAGATTGATTTCAGAATTGCAGTTTATTAGCAATATGGGCAAAATTTGCAATGTTTTATATTGAAACCATTCAGGTAGTCCTATTGAAAAAATTTTTTAACTATTCTTTTATTCAAATTTAAGATTTCTAATTACAAAAATAGAGATATTCTTGTAAATAGAAGCTTTAGCATATTGAATATAAGTGGTTTGTCCAATAATTAAAGGAAAGGTCCTGGAAAAATCTGCTTGTGTTACTTAGGCCATGAGTCTATGAGTCTCTTAGATCAATGAGTCACAGCACATAAGGGAGTTGTTTGATTTTGTTTGGGTTTTTTTGGTTTTTTTGGGGTTTGTTTCTTTATTTTGTTTTGCTTTGCTTTTGTTTGGTTCATTTTTTTGTTTTTTCCATGGCAAGAAAATAGGTAGACCATGGTTTTTTTTGTTTTTCCCATGGCAAGAAAATAGGTAGACTGTTGGGGTTCGTGTCCAAACAGGTCTGTTTCCCCCCTTTATTGTTAAGTTGATGGTTCTGCCCAAGTTCCAGTTCTTGTCAATTATTGTACCCCTCCCACGTTGTCATGGTTCTCCCAATGTATCTTGTTTGTTCCCCTCCCCTGGCCGCCTGCCTGTCACCCGGCACCCCTGCCTCTGTTTATTGTTTACTGTTTACTGTTGTCAGTCTTCAATGTATCTTTTGTACCCCTCTTCTGATTTGTTGTTCCCAACCCCGCCTATTCCCTATAAAACCTGAGGCTTTTCCCTGCCTCAGGGCTCAGACTTCAGCTCCCCGACCCATTGCCACCCCTTCCAATAAAACCTACTTTCCCCAAGAAGTTCTGAGTCGCCCTTTCTTCCACACCTGCAGCTTTGGAGTCTCTCCATTCACGACCAACTGCCCTCAAGCTCAACATCGTTTGGGCACAGGGCCCGGATTTCGAGTCTGGGCAGTGCCCGATTGGCTGGAGGTCGGCTGGACTTTTCTCCTAGCCTGGGCATTCATTCATCTTCTGGCCGCTGCTCCAGTAGACCATAGGTTTTTCCCATGGATAGGTAGACCAGAAAATAATCTAGCAAAAATAAAAAGGTAACCAAGAATGCACTTTATACTTCCAAGACTTTGTTTTAAATAAAACCTGTCATCTGCATCCTAATCATTAACCTACTTCACTCTGTCTTGAACTGATACCTCAGTCTCTGCAGTTTATCCACAAGAACTTAAATAGAGTATAATTTTTATAGAGTATCTGTTTCTACAAGAAACTCATTGTGGCTTGAAGTACCTACACTTAGAATCTTAAGTACTGAGGGTAAAGAACTGAGCAGGAGTATGCTCTGAGTTATAGGCCAGTAAAAGACTAAAACATGTTTTGATGTAGTGTTAAAATGTAGTCTTGAAATCCAAAATCCCATCTCCACTTCTGCTTCCTCATGGAAATCCCAGGAAATTCTTACTTATTTACTGAGTTGGACAATGAGATGCTGGGAGAGCAGTCAAAGGGGTGGTAGAATGCAAGCCAAACACAGAAAACAAACAGTACTGTGCTTGGAGGGGAATATTAGCAAGTAGCTAAGGAATTCTTAAAATAAAAGATGTAGGGAAATATTTAATTCATCTAGGAAAAAGTGCACTCATGTTCATCAATGGAACAATTCTGCTTTAGTCTACCCTATTCTTGATGATATTCTTGTTTCATCTGGACAAAATTCTCTTTCCTAAAATATTCATATGTGGATGAAATTTTTTCAGTGCAAGGCAGCATATAAAATAAAATTATTATTTAAAAAATATACAATATTGTGTATAATAAATATAATATTTATATAAGTATTAAATTATTATGAAATTGCTATCTTAGATATAATATCAATAAAATTATTGTCCAACATGTCATAAAAACTCCAGCTTTTATCAATTAACTTAAACAAATGGCCATATTTAGTATTAGGATTTTCTCATTCACCTTATTGCATAAAGTACATTATCAAATGGCACATCACTGAATAACATAGAAAGAATATTCTAGAAACTTAAAGAAAGCATTTTCTTTTGTATTAAAGTCCCTAGACAATTTCTAATTCCTAGCCATAATTATAGATTATATTCTGTTATAGTTGTGGTCATTATGTGTAAAGAGCACTGCATGGTTAGATATCTCTAGTTTTGGCCAGTGTGTTCCCAAAAGTATAGTTGAAAATTTAAACTTGTTTGATATCCTTGAAAAATACTTTCTGCCTCAGTTTCTGATTTGCTAAAGGAGTGTCATAGCCTTTTTTATGTGACAAGAGAAAATAATAATGTTAATGTTTTTTATGAAGGCTTCTAAGATCTATGGAGAAAAAGATTGCATATATATCAGTATTTTATAGTTGTTGAAATTCTAATAGTATTAAGAGATAATTTTTCTGTGTGGTGAATGGATGAGAGGACACAGATAATGATTTGCCAATCTAGACAGAAACAGATCAAAATAGCCCATTATCTGCATTTTCATTTGATAATAGGATGTCCAGAGAGAGCAAAGAAAATTTAATCAAGTAGGGACCATGGCCTTTTATTTTCATGAACTTTGCTTTGAAACAAAATGGAAGCATTCATCTTATTTTGTTGGTATCAGCCTTTCCAATGCTGCTAAGAATAGTTGAATATTTCAACTTAACAGGATAGTATCAATATCACAAGATAAATGTTTCCTTTTTCATAATGTAAACCAACACCACAGGTCCTCCAGTATCCAGAGAAGGTAGGTACAAGCTGAATTAACCTATATTAAAACAACTCAATAAATCAAATATTTAAAACTCTCTGAAACTTTTCAAATTAGCAGTGCTTGCAAAAATCACATTTAAAACATGTGCCACTGAGTCAGAGTCAGGAAAGATATACTGAGATGTAAGCGGAGTCTTCTGAGCTTGTATTTATGACTATTTTAATTGTGAAAGAAGTAATTCTGGTTATCTTTTTATAATTAAATTTTGCCTACCAACCTATTTGAAGTGAAAGACAAGGGAAAAAATTCTATCCACCTGCATCTGCTGTTTCCTGGATACAAGCCAGTCTTTCAGACTAACACTAACTCACAAAGCAACAGAGAAAGGACAAACATGCCCCCTCTCTTTGCTGATTAGAGGATGCCTCATAAATGCATTCCCTGGATAAGGTTTATAATAGACTCATCCACTTTGTGTTCAATTGTAAATTCAATACCTAGTACTATTAGCTGTTCTATCTGTTGAACTTCATCGTGTTAAACATTTGGTAATAAACAGACTGGATACAAACAATAAAAATAATTGTAGATATTTCTCTAAAGTATACATTGCAACTTGGGATTTTAGGCTCAGATCTTGTTTTCTTTTTTATTTTCTTTTACAGTAACTTCTTGGTAGCAGCAGAGGATGAGCAAATACATTGTGTGCAAAGGCTGAGTCAATTAGAAATAGCTGTCATGTGTATTGAAGTGCAGTTGTTTAAAGTGAGAATATTCTTAATGCAGAGAGCTGTTGCAGTTGGGGAGAATATCTGAACTGTTGTTTCAGCTCTTTTGCTCAGTACTCACTTCAAGCATGGACCTTGTCAAAGCAGCAGAACTTGGTAGGAGTTCTGTGCCTTATTCTTAATCCTGATGAGCCAAACCTACAGTGAACTTCCATTGCTGAGAGAGAGCCAGAGAGTCACATCATCACACCAAGCCAAACTGTGCAGATCAATTCTGCAGAGGTTTCTAAAACCATAAACTTAAATCCTGCAAAAATCAGTTCCCCATGCTTCAGTCTCCTGAGAAGGCAGCTCCCACTGCCTCCTGCAGCCCCACTCATGGTTGGAGTTAAGCCATATGCACCACACCTCAGAACCAGGTGAGCACCAGGGAACTTATGTAAAAGAGACAGAGATGCTTTATGTTCAAACAGCTTTTGCTTAAACCTTTTGCTTCAGTAAAGCACACATATAACCTTAAAGCACATCTCACCCCATTTCTGTTTGATTTTTCAGACCCATGTTTCCAAACTCCAAACAGGATGCCTTGCCTGTTAAAGTGCCTGTTAAATGCCTGATTGTGTACACAGAACTTCCCATTCACTGCCTTATCAGTGTCCTGATAATGGGAATGAAGCAGGCAAATTAGGGCTGTCACCACAAGCTTGTGCTTTTAACCATCCCTCACTGAAGTTTTCAGTATAAGAACCTGTTTTCTACCCAGAAGAGTTTGCCCAGGCATCCTCTAGTGGATAAATGTGTTTATCACAGATCTTTAAAGCTGGCTGATGATGCTGTTCTGGACTGGGAAGCATCTTTTTCTTTTTGAGACTCTAGAAGCTGCTTACACACACTGATATGCACAAATAAAGTTCATTCAGTGCACCCTTTAAGCAGATAAATTAATTAAGAATTTTTTTTTTTTTTTTCAGGAGGAATTATGGTGATAAGGATACCAAAAGCTCAGATCATATCTGCTCCTGTGTGGAGCTCTTGAAAAGTGACTTTTGGCCTCAGTTTCTTGTTCTCTAAAAGCACTGTTAACTGTAATGGCATTCAGAAGGGATTGATTTACTGGTATTTACAGTGATCAGCATACATAAGCCATAAAATAAATGGTGTCTTTTTGTCATTATCAGTTATTCATTTTATTCCACAGATATTAAATAAATTCTGAGCTAATGAAACAACTATTTTTGATAAAAATCTAGAACTGATATCTCTTTTCACCAGTGTGGATCAGGGCTAACATTGAATCCTATTTAAAATTTGAAAGGGAGAAAAAAAAAAGAAAGAAAAAAGATTGCTTTAATACAAATGGGTTGCAGCCATTTTTACTTCCTTATATACTAAGAGAAATAGGGGCCTTGATATATATTCCCAAACCAGGTGATGCTAGGAACCCAGAGAGATGAATCAATCATCTGTGATTTCCAGTCCTATTCCCTGGCTGAAGCACACTGTGTTTGAGCAGCCAAACTTTGTTGAAATTCACCCATTGCTGAGACTCAGGGCAGCCTGTGGGAGTCAGGAAGCAAAGTGGATGGCCAGCAGCCCTTTAAGGAGACAGCAGGCCATGTGTCAGTTGTCAGGAAAACTTATTCCTCTATTTTCCTACCCCTTGAGTCAGCTATATTTCACAGCTCTGGTGTCAACGGAAAAGCTTAATATCAACTGTATTGGAAATACAGCTTTCCAATTAATTCGTGTCCCTGAAATATAACATTCTTTTTCTTTTTTCACTCACTAGGAGTGGAAATTTGACCACAGGTATGACAGTGCTGCTAACACTATGTTTATTATTAGAGACATTAATCTGAACCATTGCTTTAGGACCTGTCTGTTGCATGCAAACTATAACCAACATGATGTCATCTACATCTCACATGGATGTGCTTCTCCACAGTTCATCAACAGAAAAAGATATTATCTTATTAATTTGCCTAAATGATAGGTTTTGGCTGTTTTTTCCCCCAATATTGCTAGCACCAGTAGCACAGGTGCTATGAGAGCTTATTAATATATTTCTTTATGTGTAGAGGGATAGGGGATCCTAGCAGAGATGTCTGGAGTGTTTTTTCATGGGAAAGAAGGAATTTAAATACTCTGAAGCTTGTTCTGAGCTATTTCTCAATTTATATGTGAGGCTCTTTCCCAATAAAGTCAATATTTCAAGTAAGGGAACTAAAATAATTTGATTTTCTTCTAGATTAATTTCTTTCTTGTGTACCATTGTTGATAGAAACTGTACTTAAACCCATTTTAATGGGACATATGGGTACCAAAAAATCTGTGGCTTATGTCAATTCTTCATAAGATGCATCTATTTAATGTAGGATAACTCTTTTTGTGCTAAGCATCTTGGGTGTATTTTGCTGCCAAAAGGAAGAAACAAAATAATTTCAGAGGCTATTTACCTAATTCTAACTCAGTCAGTGAAATTACATTATGATAATTTCCCTAGACCTTCCTATTTCTCTTACAGTGAAGGAAACCTATATACAATAGTTTATGTCCTGAACCCATCTGCTACCTTGATGGAGCCTGAGCAAATTTCATGGCAAGAGTATTTCTGTGAACTGCAGTTTAGCCAGTGACTACCCCAGCAGTTTGTGTCTCCTCCCTTCTAAGGGAAAGGATCTTGGCAAGAGATCCTTTCCAAATTCCAAGATCTCAATCCAAATTCCAAATGTAAGAAAAATCTAGGATTATCAGAAAAATGAATATAATTTGAGGCCCAACAACAAAACCTTCAGCATTTTTACATGTTTATCTCTATGACTGGAGTGAAATAGGAAGTAAAGGGTGATTGTTTCAGTTGGAAGGAACCTACAATCATGTCTGTCAAATTCAGGCCTGACCAAGTAAAAGTGTATTGCTAAAGGTGTTGTGCAGTCTGTGCTCAAACCCTGGCAAGCTCGGGAATTGCCTGCCTCCTCAGAAAGCCTCTCCTAGTGTTTGACCACATCCTTGGCAAGAATACACTTTCCTATGCCCAGTCTGAACCTCCCCTGGTGCAGCTTTGTACTGTTCCCATGTGTCCGGTCTGTGGATATCACGGAGATGAGATCATCTTCCTCTTAGTGTGTTTTAAAACACAGTTATAACTGTGCATACAACCAGTTCCTCTGCAGACATAAGAATTATACCAGCAGATGCTTTGGACCATGAGTTCTGGGGGAAGGTATTAAGCTGCTGTTTCTTATCTTCAGAAGACCAATATTGCCTTAAGTGTGATGGAACATTTTGCCTTGGAAATGTTTATTTCTTCAGTGGTGCATGAGTGTGCGCGTGCGTGTGTGTGTGAATCTAAGAGTGTGTGTCCTTGAATGTATTTTTTCATTGCACTTCAAGATTTGATGACTCCAAGTGATCCTGCTATTGATTCAATATTAGGGAAACAAAGAGTTATTAAGTGATAACCTGTTGGTGTATATTTTTTGCTCTGTTCATATAAACCAGTGGAGCAAGATCAATTTACTCTCCAGTTCAATTGCTTTTCTTGTGGGCACCTAAAGCATACGTTAGAGATCAGCTTCCAAGAAACAAATTTATTTTCCTGAAATGATGGTCTTTATTGGCAACATCTAGTTCTTTTAATTTTACAGTTGGTTTACCAGTTATTATCTCTGTTTTCATGAAGCATGAGAAAAATGCTAGAACAGTTAAATGTGCTTACCATATAGTTTGTGAATTAGTGACTCCTTAAAATTGGCAGCAGATGTGGAGTGAAACTGCACTGTCAGTTCTCCTTTCTCTCCCCCCCCTTTCCTCCCTGCAAACCCTGGGAAATCATTTGCCTGGCAGAGATTACCAAGGTGCCATCAGCATGTCACACTCAGCTCTCACAGTGGTATCAAATATTCTTTCTTATTCCTGACCCCCTCGTTTGGCTGTGACAAATCTGAGAAATCTGAAAGTTGTGGAGGCTGGGGAGGGGGAAGGAAGCAAAAACTCCTCTGATGCTTTTCTTGCCCATTATGCATTTGACGGAATGTGCCTTTTAAATGACTTGTACATCTCTTCTCAGGTGTGCTATGGGCAGAGTGGCAGCAATTGCCAGCGGTGACTAAGTGAGAAGTGACACTCTCTGTCTCTCTGAGGGTTTCTTCAAGTCCAGTTTGGAGCCTTTCATTACATTGCAAGAATCCATTAAGACAGAAACAAGGTTATTCCATGAAATGTTTTTGTGACTAAAGAGGACATCCAGCTCTTTAATCAGTGACAGAACATCTACTCTGACAAGACTGAGTGATACAATGCGCTTGGCTAGCACCTTTGCAACTGAAGGGGAATATAACTTACAAGGACAGACAGTATTCTCATTAAATTGCCATTGGTTGATTCATCAATGCTCCAGTGGAAATAATTATTCTGTATATGTTTGATGTAAATGTCTATGTCAAATGAAACCTCATTTTGTATTTTGCGGATGTCTGATCCATGATAATTTGGCTAATGCCTTCAGGTCATGAGATAACTGTCTTCTCCCTTCAGTTATGACAGGGCTGCAGTGAGAGTCTAAGAGTGATTTGGAGGAGATAAATACTCACACAGACACACACATATCTATGTATAAACAAACAAACAAACAAACAAGCAAACAAAATCACCACTGCAATGTCAGTGTAACACATGTGGATTTTATTTGGCCCCATATGGGTGCGCCAGTTTTTGGCTAGAACAAACTGAGAGTAATTTCTTTGACCTTTACAAAGTCACCCTAGAATAACTGGCAGGCAAAATCTCATCCCAAAAACATCTTTTGCAGCAAGATGCTGGAAGTCACCATGGGGGGAAAGAGGTGCTGTTGTATACTTAGATGTGCCAATATAATGCTATAAACACATAAAAGGCTACAGATTGATTTTGGAATGAGCCATAAGCAAAGTGAAAGTCAGAAGCACAGTGAAGTACTGCAGAATTATCCCAGTAATGTTGAAGCCTCTCTGAATAGGTGTGATTTAATTTCTTTCTGTCTATTTCAGGGAGAAGGGAGTTGTGCTTCATATATATAGTAAAATTACTATCCATACAATATTGTCTAATGAAAAATGGGGGAATAGCCAAATAATGTTCACTTATTCTCACTAAGAAGGTCAAAAGACACTGATTAGTCCACTTCAGTACTAAGGGAAAGATTTAAAGAGATTAGATTTGGGAGTTCTTACAATGTTGTTGGCATCTTCATAAGCATATAATCTTAAAACAATCTAATCTTTTTTATGCAAAATCAAGATCCTTAGTCATTTAGATAATTGTTAGTGATTAATATATCCTTGATAATACGTAGTTGTATCTTATTTTATGAGCAAGACTATTGAAATCAAAAGGACCAATTACTAGATAAGGAAAAACCAACTGTTCATTAAAATCTTAGGAGTTTAGCCTTTCGTGTGTGTGTGTGTCAGAAAGTCATTAGGAGGAGAGGGTGAAAAGAGAAGGATAAAGACAATGAGGAATATCAACCGAGATGATTTTTTTTCAGTCTTTTTTGCTTTTGAATTCTTTGAAATGACAAACTCAACTGGTATTTAAAAAAAATTCATAATAAGGAAATTGAGAGAAAATAAAGAAGACATAGAAATCAGTAATTACCAAGAAGGTTTATTTTCTTTCTTTTTAAGAGAAAGAAGATAAATAAATGTTTTTCAAATGAGAGAATCATGACTGTTTTGGTTTCTCAGAAGATAATATTACAGTTTTATAAACTAACCTGTAATAAGTAGGAAAATAAAATTAATTAAAAAGAAAGAGAAATATCAAGAGCAGAGGTTTGTATTAATTTTTTTAACAGTAGCTGTTATTTGGAAGAAGAGGAAAAAATAGGCCAAGCTTCTCTAAGACAGTTCTGAGACAGTTTGCTACTTGCAGTGGGAATTGGGAGTTCATAAACAATTGGCTTATAAGAAAGGCAGCAAATATTGTCTTTAAATTAGAGTTCAGATTGTAATTTTACTCCAGATTTAAATTTCCCAACCTTCTTCTTAAGATGTTTGATAGGAAAAAAAACAGATCTCAGTTTCTCTAGGCATGGGAACTAGACAGTGCCAAGCCAAATTCCAGTGGCCCACTTGCACTGTTAGTCCTGGGAGTTAGAGCACACTAATTTGGGAAGACCTCTGTGCTAATTACTAATTGTCTCAGAGGCAATTTTGATGCTCTGTAATGTGCTGGATGCATCCCCTTTGTGGCATGGTGCCCATCTGCCTTCTCTTACCCATTCATTGTCTGCTGTGGGGCAACCAGCAAGGCTGTGGCCCATTTCTCATCAGCAGAGATGGGTCTTGGCTCAGAGGGAGAAACACAGACACAGAGTTTAGGGCCTGGTCTTCCTAGGGGCATCTGCAGCAGCAGACTACAAAAACTGAGGATTTTTTTTTCTTTGCAATATCTCAAGAAAGGTAATTTCCATGAATGAGAGGCATAAAAGTTGAAATACTTGAACTTTGCCTTGACAACGACATGCACAAGGACAACAGTCCAAGACAAAAATTTGTCATAAAGCTGCTTTTTTCTTTATGCTTCTGTAATCGATAGAGAAATCGACAATTCACCCCTTTATAAGTAAAATGCATGTGAACCACGAAAAACATCAGGATGGATTTTTGGGATAGCTTTTCTCTCTTCATTGTAAGAGTGAAAGTGTATTGTATAGCATAAGTAGTAGTATTGCATCCTTCATTTAAAGAAGTTCATCCTGAAAAAATATATTTATTTTGTTTGTAGGCTAGAAAACTATATCTAGACACATAGAGACAATGAAAGCATGTTCCATTGAAATTCCAGTAAAATACTGGAATTTCAAATACTTTTAATGTGATCCACTATTTTTTTCTCTATAAATCATGTGGCATATAATGAGTAAAAGTGGTGTATCAGAGGATGAAGAGCTGGCATTTATTGAACAACTCTGATAATGTCAGTAAAAAATAAGGTAGCAAGGAAGCACAACAGTTTTGTCATTATGGAACCAATTATCTCTCTATCCTATATATGTGCAAAGTATAAAAATGAGGAAAAAACCTCGCCTCAAAGAATTTATTGTCGAATAAGGTATTGATACAGCTAATTGGTAAGTCTTTGTGTATTAATGAATAAAATAAACATTAGTGTTTATGAATGTGCATGCATCGCTGATGGATGGATAGTTAGTGGGATAGATAAGTGGCAGAATTTATACACACATACACACCGACACACATATTATATCAGACTGTGGCTTATATCTTTTTCTCAACTCCTAATATCATCTCTGTGCACGAGACAGGGATCTTTGTCAGAGATTTATTCTGCAAATTAAATGAGCTATAGCCTCTTCCCTTATTTTAATGTACACTTTATTCTCAGAGCCACTGCTATTTAAATTTGTTCCTTAACACATGCGGTTCACTTTATTTTACTTTTACTGTGTCTGGACTATTCAAAACTGACACATATAAAAAATAGTGCAGTTTCCCTGAAATAGCAGTGCCTTTGTATGTGTGAAGCTATAAATAAACACTGGCAGTTAAACTTCCATGCTTTTAAACTTTAGCCTCTTTATCTCTGTCACTGTTATAAGCCCCTATCTGGTCTGCCTTCCTTTTTTGCTTATGACAAAATGCTTATGCAGCTGTAATCAGTCTTGGAGGCCTACCCTCCTTTCCATTTCTTTCTTTCTCTTTTAATTTCTGAGTTGCAGCCACTAGTTTCATTGGCGTCTGCTGCAGCTTGGCCAACAAATCAAAGTAGTAAATGTTTCTTCCAGAGCCAGCCTCTCCTCTCAACAAGCCCTCTGTGGTTATCAGTCACAGCTGATTAGCGAATGCACTGGCTTGGTCCCCTCGTTTTCCACTTGCTACAGCCAAACCATGGTTAAAACCAGGTCACATCCTGTCCTTCAGGTGTGACAACCACATCACTCAGCTTGGTGTCATCTGCAAACTTGATGAGGGTGCACTCCATCCCACTGTCCCTGTCCTTAATGAAGACATTAAAAAATATTGGTGTCAGTATGGACCCCAGAGGGACAGGGACACCTCTGTCACTGATCTCCTTCTGGTTGTTGAGCCACTGACCACTACCCTCTGGAATCCACTGACCAACCAGTTCCTAATCCACTGAACAGTCCACCCATCAAAATCTCTTGGGACTTCTGCTGCTCAGAGTGACCCCAAGATACGTTAGAAAGTCTCTTCTCCCAGCCCAGTGGTTGAAGAAGGAGTAAGAATTCTTCAGTTCTTGGTCTCAAGGTTGTTTATTGTTTCTTGTCTATAAAATTCTTTCTTCTGGCCTGCTGAGGTCCGCTCAGCAAGACAGAGGCACTCTGCCTGCCCCTGGGGCAGTGTTATCTTTTAATACTAAAAGCTATGTGTACAATATTTACAATTACTTTCCAATACCTATCACCTATGTAAGACAGTGAGCTTCTACTCTAAACCAATCTAAAAGTGCCAACATCACAGCAGAAGATGGAGGCCAAGAACAAGAAGGAGAAAGGCTGGACACGCCCAGAGACACGCCCCCTGAACCCCCATTCTAAAAACTCCAAAAAATCTATTCTTCTACCCTTCTCCCTATTTGGAGAATAATAATCAAACAGATTATTATTCTACTTACACTTTTGAGCCTTGCAGATCTTCATATAAGGTTGGTAACTTTTTCCATGGGTCATAATCAAAGACACAGGTGTTTTGGACTCTGTGCCAAGGTCTCTGAGCCTCCTGGCATGAGTCCTGGCAATCCAGGACAGCCAGAGGGATGTCCTGAATTCCGACAAAAATCCATCTCTCTCTAACTGAGAGAGAAGGATTTTGGTGGGGTCCCTGTCAAAGCCCTCACAGAAGTCCAGATAGATGACGTCCTTAGCTCTCCTGTCTTCTATTGATATAGTCACACCATCACAGAAGGCCACTTGGTTGGTCAGGCAGGACTTGGCCTTGGTGAAGCCATTCTGGTTGCCTCAAGTCACCTCCCTGTTTACCATGTGCCTTAGCTCAGCTTCTAGGAGGGCCTGTTCCATGACCATACCAGGCACAAAGGTGAGAATGATGGGCTGGTAGTCCCCAGGCTCCTCCTCTCCACCTTTTTTAAATATGGGTACAGTGTTTCCTTTTTTCCAGTCACTTGGGACTTCATTTAACTGCCATGATGTTCAGGCATCACACACAGTTAGCTTGGCAAATGAGAAAAATCCCTCAGGATTCTGGAATGCATCTCATGGTATCCCATTAACTTATGTGCATTCAGGCTCCTCAGGTGGTCATGAACATGATCTTCTCTTACAGTGGGAGGGACTTTGCTCCTCCAGTCCCCTTTTTGTGTGTCATCCAGTTAAGAGGTGTAAGAAGGAGACTGTTGCTGAAGCCTAAAACAAAACTACTGAGTACCACAGCCTTCTCATTTATTTTTTTCCTGTTTGTAAGACTTACTCATCAAGGAGAGTTCTCTTTCTTTTACTTTCTTTTTCTCTGTAGAACCACTTCTTACTAGTTTTTCCTTGCTTGGAAAACCTCCAGCTGCACCATGATCTTGCTGACCCCATCCTTATGCAGCTGGCAGCATCCTTATACTCTTCCCAGGATACCTGTCCCTGCTTTCATGGCCTGTGCGTTTCCTTCCTGCCCTTTAGGGTAAGGAGATGTTGACTCATCCATGTTTCTCTCTTGCCTTCCTTTCTTGATTTCTTACACCTTTGGAGCAAGACCTCCTGCATTTTAAGGAAAGATCAGCCAGCACTCTTCTGGCTACTAAAAATGACTTTTGGAGGTCACTTTCTGGACAATGTCATGTAACATATTGGCCCATCATCCCATTTCTGGATGTGATAAACAGTGAGTGCTCAAGGAAAACGTGTACCAAGCAGGAAAATTATTGCTTTTTAATGTCTTCATGTGCATTTAGCAGCAGAGACTTCCTGAGCTAACAATAGTATGTGGAATGTAGAAGTAAGTCCTGTTTAGAACATCACCCATTAAATCAGTCAAACTTTTGAAACGTTCTGGTAATAGTGCTGATGTTTGTATGTATGAAAACCTTCAAAATTTAGAAAACTGTGTCTAAATTCAAGGTTCTAAGTCACGTTCTAGAACTCCGGTGTTGCTGGGTTTACATCCTGCTTGTTGCATTCAATTCAATTGCTTCAGATTTAATTGACTGAAATTACTTTTCTTCAAATTCTTCAGAAGTTTGCTGCAGCTCAGATTCAATTAAAGTTCCTCCTACTACCATTCCCCTGTGTACCAGCTTTATAGACATATCTGTCAATATAAAACATTGCAGAGGAACATCTTTTTTACATGTATGCAAAACACTTTCTGCTTTGCCTTTCAACTTTCTGTTTAATAATATTAATAATAACATTAATATGAGTTTCTACTTAGGTTTTCAAATTGACCCTGGTGGGTTTTTCGACTCAAATGTTATTAGCAACCCAAACAAGTTGAGTCATGACTGAATTTTCTCATGCATAAGTAATAACTTACCAGTTGCCATTGCAAACACACTGCTTTTCAAATAATTAAAACACTTTTCAGACAATTCAAGATTACAGATGGGGAGAGATTGTAGACTAAGCATATGGCTTCAATTTCAAGGAAATACTTCTGTAGGCACATGAAACATTGTTCATGTATCATATTTATCAATATGATAGACCTGCCAGTCCTTTTGGTTTTCTTTGGAGAAACATATTTTTAAACTCAGTTGATGTTCTTTTTTGTAATAAATCAATCCTCAAACTCACACCTTTTTTACTACATAATGTACCCCATACCACAACGGGCCTTGTATACACACACACATACATATATGCATATATACACACAGAAAGAGAGCTATGCCCATAATGAAAAATATAAAACTGAAATTTACTTCCTGGATTTAGTTTTATAGTATCTAAAGGAACAATACTGTAATATAAACATCAAGTTATAGTTTATTCACTATTTCTAGGGTTTCCGTTTAAGAGATTCTCAATCTCCCCAACTGTTTTATGTGCTTCCTTTTTCACATAAGATGTAAAAGTTCTGATGCCCACATGAAAAAATAAATAATTAAGTCTACATTTTGAGCAAGAAATTATCACCTAAGCAAAGATTGAGTCAAAGGATGCATCTCATCTGGCAATATCATGATATTAGGACACCATCCTCCCACTGTTTGACCTGAGTTTGGTGGGACTTCGTTTTCCTCAGCTGAAGTCCTGAGCAGCCAGCAGGGACCCCTGAGCTCACTGATGCAGGTGTTTGAGAGGCCAAGGGCAGAAGAGATGAGATCAGATGAGGTAGGGCAGGGTAAAGCCATGGAGGAAAAACATATAAATGAGAAAAAAAAAACTACTCGGGAGAAAAAATAAAATGCAGTTTTCTAAAATGGTTTGAAGAAGAGCCAGAAAGGACAAGCAATCAGGTTTTAGAAGTATTTTGATTGGATTAATGGAGGCAAAGATAATAGGCAAATGCTGAGTGGGAGGAGATGACAAATAAGTAGTGTATGAAATAAGGAGAATCCAGAGAAATGTAGACAAGTGTAATTTAAAATGTAATTTATAAATTTATTTATCTGTGTTTCCATTAAGAACAGAATAAATGTACAACTAATGCCTCTGATAAAAGACAGTTCAAGCTAAATGAACATTTTCTATTTCCCACTCTGAAAAAGTTATTGAGTGATTTCATAGAATATGCTTAAGTGATTTTCATAAGCAAATAAAAAATGTGTATTTATGTTTCTATTTCTAAGAAATTTTTTGTTCCAAGAAAAAAAGTTATTTCTATTTGTCTTTGAATGAAAACATTTAGTAGAAATAATTTCCCCCTTATGTTTCTTGCCATTTTGTCAGAACTAAAAAAAGCAATATAATTGGCAACAGCAAAATTTCCCCCACTCTAGAGCACCACCAGCTCTTCCAATTATTTCACAACCACTGCAGTTCCCCTGCCGTGTGTCATCCTTGACTTAAAGTTATTCAGAAAAGCTATTAAGCACTACATAATTGTGAGCAAATTGATGGTAATAAAGACAAGATCAACCAACATGACTGAGAGGCTGGAGGGACTGATTTATGAGGAAAGATGAAAAGAGAGACAGTAAATATGTATAGCTTGGCCAAATGATTGCTGGGGGTGGAGAGCAGGATAAACATCTACAGGGACTCTATTTGAAAAATGTTGTCATCAGCAGGGGCCAAAAGCATCCGTGGTGTAAGTTGACTCAAGTCAGCTTCAGTGGGGTTATCTTGGGGATGGATTTGGCCATGAGTGAGTGTGAGTGAATGAGGAGATGCTAAGGTAAGTCTGAAGCAATATAACCGAAAGACATGAGAAGATTTGGAGCAAAAATAAAATAATAACCTGTGTTTTTTCAGGAAAATCTTACCAGTGAGATCTAGAAGACTAATGAATTAGTCAACGAATGAAGAGCACTTTGAAGATGAAAAACGCTGTTCAGCTCCAGCTAAGCATCATTATTAAGAGTAGAGCTGAGTAAATAATTTGTACTGAGTTATGCATTCAACTAGTTTGATTTTTAGAGGCATCTGTGGGAATTAGATGCTCAATACATGGGTGAGTCACATAAGTTTAGGGGCTACATTTCACTGGACTCCTTTGCAGCTCCCATTAGAAATATTTCATTAGATAAAAAACACACAAAATGTGTGTATGTTCAGGTACACATGAACAAGTACATACTAAGAAATAAGATTGAGAAATTCTAGCAAGACTGTGCAGGTTTTTTCAACATGGAAGCTGGCATAACAAATTTACAGGAGTCCCAGTTCTGCCACTTCCCTTCATGGCCTGCCTCACTTTCTTTTACTGACTCAGAGTTTCCAAGGATTCATGTTATCCAGCAGAATTAGCAATCACAAAATATTATCCTTTGGTAATTTTTATTTTACACATGTAAATTCCTAAGTGGATTCTGGTGCTGTAAATACGTTCCTCTGCTAGAATTGAGTTGTGTCAATTGTAAGTATGATCTTAATCACAGACATCAGAGCCAGAAGAAAAGACTAAGAGTAACTATTACACTTACTTACCTCTTCAGAGCTGTCCCTCTAACTCTTTTGGACTGGTCTGTCTTGGACAGATCTAAGTCATCACCCTTGGGGAGTAAAACACAATTCTTTCCAAAACTAAAAAGAAGTCTTACCTCCTTTATAAACTACTGGTATAGGGAAAAAAAATGAAACAACAAAAACCCTGATAATATTTTTTGGAGATTTGAGCAGTTTCATCTTTATATTTTGTAACTTTTCTGGAGCAGGGTCAATCTCTTATTATAACACGTTAAAGACAATAGCTGTCATCTAATTTGCAATGTTATTAGGCCATCGTAATTTGGGTAAAAACAGTAAAATGTGTGTGATATCTGCAATAAAAACACAAGGTCAAAGCCGTGGCATCACCAAACAATCTGTCTAATGCTGGACAAACACAAAAAAGAGCATTAGTCTACAAATTACTAAACAAGTATCGCTTTCAGGTGTCACTTCAGACACAGAAACAGGTGAAGAAGACAGGCAAAGTGTTTTAGCAGTAAAGCAGACAAACACTTCAGATCAAGTATTATTGAGAGGCAAGGTTCAGTGATAATATGTATGTGTATACATATTTGCACGTAAATATTCATGTGAGACAGAAAGGGAAAAAAAAAACCAAGAATAAAAAAGATATGTTTGTCAGGATTTGTGTGTTTTTTTTCTGGTTCTGTGACCTGATAGGGAAGTCTTACTAATTTATCTATTTAGCAATACTACTTCTAGTAAGGGATTTACTTAAAGATTGTGATTTTTTTTCTTTTTATAATTGTATTCCTGACCAATGAAACAAACTAAAATACTGAAGCTGAACTAGTACAAGATAAATGGAAAATAATCTAGAAGAATGTTAAGCATTTATTGCTTACAATCTGACATAAGTAAATGCAATACAAATACAATACAAAAACTGACAAAAATAAACAAAGCATATATGACCTTATATTCAAATGTAAGTGTTTGCATGCTCTGGATATAGTAAAAGTTACAACAAAGTAATCAAACTATCCTCTCAAAAAAGTGAATTTTGTACCTGGAATAAGCCAAGTCTAGTAAAAAGAAACTGTGACATTTAGGGAAATATAGGGAGATATTTTGTAAAAAAATTCTGAAAGAACTGGTACTGGGTTGTAGGAATGTACTAAAGAACATAATTTTCTAACCACCCTCTCCTCCCCCAAAAATATCCAAACCTTTTAAATGGCATATAAATGCAGCTGACCCTTATTCCGCAGTTCCCTGTGGAAGTGACAGTCCATAGCTCAGAAGAAATGAATAGAAACCAATTTTTTCATTTGTTCAATGACTTTCTTATTTTTTTTCTTCTTTTAACAGATAGAAAAATCCAGCTGAGCAAGTTTTTGTGCATGTATTAATAATATATTATTGTAAATATTATTATATTAATTATTACTAATAATGCATTATCAAGGATGATTACTAAGCATGTAATACTACCTCTTTTTAATGTCCTGAGTAGGCATGGTTTAGCTAAACCATATTTTATGTTACTGATCTAAGGGGAAAAATACATATCATGGGTAACATTAACTCAGGACAACTTTTCTCCCCCTTGAAGTGACCTGAATGCTCCAAATGACAGAGAGCTTCAGAATGTTCCATTCACTCATGTCCTAGATTATAATTTCCCCTACCTCCCAGACCAGATAAATTACAGATTTTTTTTTTTTTTTTTTTGGTTTGAATACAGTGTCATCTTCAAACATTCTATCCATTTCTATTGATTGCACTGATCAGCTTTACGGCAGTGTCTACACATTTATTAAGTACAAGTGTCATTTAGCACATTGGTGCATATCATGCAGTGTAATTAAGATACCAAATTAGGCTAAACAGATGTCCTCTTCTGAGTCTGCTTTCCTCAATCTCTCTCAACAGAGAGGCACAGATTCAGCTGCCCTGCACTGCACACCCCACCTGTGCTAGAGCTATTTCTGACGCCTCCTGCCTTTCTTCTCAGAGTCCTGTTCTGAGGAAGCCTCCAAACCGGCCACTTGTCAGAGTGATACGAATGCATTTTGACATCAGCAGGACACAGAGACTGGGGTCATTTCCCTTGGCTTTTCCAATTACACAGCTTGCTGCAAGGAGCTGAATCAACCATGAATGTCATTCTGCTCGTACTGGCCAGGAGGGTGCTCTCTGTTCGGCCCTTGGCATTTAACCATGTTGAATTATGAATGTGCTACCAATATCACTGTTTGCCTTGGAGCTGGAAAGAATGAATCACAGGGAACTTTTTTTGAATTAGATTTTAAAGTGGACCATGCAATTTGTATCCCCACCAATGCCTTTTCTTTTTTCCTCTTTTTCCTTTTTTTTTTTTTTTCTTAGCAAAGTTTATTCACAAAGTCCAAGTCATCTTAAAGATTGGCTGGATAATAAGAAATAACATTTGCTCACTGTAAAAACCTGCCATAATATGCTGTTCCACTATCTGAACATGTCCTGTTTTTTATCTTACTTTAGACAAAAGTTGGAAGAGAAGCCAGGGAAAGTTCTGTATAATCAAATGGCTGATATTTCACTATACCTATCTCTAAAAAAGGAACTATAGCAAAACTTGTGTAATATCATTTTATAAGATAAGACACCTCAGACAATGATAGAGGGGATAAAGAAGATATTAAAACTGTCGACATCTATATAAGGAGTTGAAATCTGAATTATTTTAGTTTATTTTAGTTCTTTTGAGTCTAGCAGCATAATCCCCTCTCAAAAAGAAAAAAAAAAAAAAACAAAAACCACGACCAAACCAAAAACAAGCAAATCCATGCAAACAGACAAAACACATAGTAATGAAAAAAAAATTAAAAATCCTGATGTCCGGTTATTTACCTGCAGACATGGCAAACTTCTTGAAATATCTTCCCAGCCAACACCTTCTGGGTAATAGGTAATGTCATTGTGAAAAAGGGGTGAATTGCAGAAATGAAGCCAGATTCACTCCATCTAACATTAGGCACTTAAAAGAGGTTCAAGTTAAGAGCATAATTTCTGTACATCTCCTTGGTGGTGAACACTGAGAGCAAAACAATTTCAAGATGACATTTTAGGTGACAGGTAAGAGAAATCAATATTAAGACATCCCAGTCTATCTCCATGACTATGCAGTGAGTCTAGGGAAAAAAAAAACCAAACCACTTATATATTTAATTTAGACAACTGAGTAGTGTGACTAAAAGTCATCTTTTAGAGGTAAGTCGAAATATCTCTTTTATTTGTTTTTCAATTTTCATCTTTTAAACTAACAAAAGACCTGTTATTGTCCCAAATTGTGATAATTTCCTCAACTGACTGAGATTCCTGTGAGTTAATTCTATAAGCACATGTAACAGAAATTGACAGGTTTTTTTTCAATGAATAAAAATAACCACTGAACATTTAAAATAATTTGGGGATTAGAGCACTTCAAAGATTGAAGGGATTTCTAATTTATTACTAGCATTAAACCCAAAATTACCTATGATTTTTTAATATATATATATCTAGTGTACCAGGGTCCTGTAAATAATTAATTTTTAATTAGGAGAAAAAAAAAAATCCCTGTATAAAATAAAGTCACCTCAATGAGATGCTGCTCTTTTGAACTTCTGTTCCAATTTGCTTTTTCTATCAACAAGTCCCTAGAGTAATTTTTTTTTTTGCTTATTGTTCCCCCTCAGTGCCTCTGATGAACTTAATCCAGTAAAGACATAACTTCTGAAGGCCTTCTACCTTTCATTAGATTAAGATTAATTAAAATAAGGATTAAGATGAAGATGAAGATGAAGATGAAGATGAAGATTAAGATTAATACCTACAAGAATCTCCCAGAGATCTGGAGTGTGGCTTTGTGTAGTACATTCAGGAAAAAAACATATTGGATGGAGGTCTGAAAACGGTGAGGTGGAAGAGAAAACCAGAAAAGAGGACGAAACCGTGATTTGACTTTTGCAAGATGAAGTTCACTTGTTGCTTCTTGAAAAGATTGAATATTTTACTGAGTATAAATAAATGTTCTCATTATTTCCCACCCAATCTGTAACTCACACACATATGCTTTTCCTGATAAAACAGAAACTTATAAAAATCTATGCGGTTTAACTTCGTAAATGACCATTGCTGCACACACGCACACCACCTATTAGAACAGGAATGGGTAATATGGGTGGGGAAATGCCACATATATATATATATATTTTTTTTTTTCCCAGATTCTCAAACAAGAATCAAATCTATATCCCATTTCAGAGTTTTTGGGTTTTTTTGTATATTATAAGCTTACTTAAGCAGATTCTGAAAATAATAAAGTAAATAAGAAACATAAAAAGTCTACTTTGAAAATTGCCAAATGTTTTCATTTGCAATAAACAAATACTTGTCCTGAAATATTTTACAGAGAATGTCTCTGCTATAGCATAGAGTAATTGTTCTTTGTAGAAAAAAAAAAACAAAAAACAAAACCACCATGTTTAAATTAAGAAACACCCCAAATTAATGAAAGTCATGACTACAAACACTTTGAAAAAATGGCAAGAAATATATATTAGGAAATCTTAAAAGTGAATCACCAATATCTAGTGATTTTCTTTTGCTTTTCCCCAAGCAAAATGAATATTTCTCAGCTGTGACTTAGCCCTCTACTGTCAGAAAACCATGTCAAAATCTTCTGAAAATTAGCAAGCTTTTTGGAAGAAATTCTGTTAAATGTATAAACTTCCTTCCAGACACAGGGTTATATTTAAAGCGGTACCTTATACACTACATATTGGGAGTGGAAAACATTTCTGATTTCTGACCAACCAGTTAGGAGTTTTTTCCCATGTGGGCAATCCAGTCTGAGATATAAGGACCAGGACAGCATCCATGGCTCCCACCTCACAGCAGTTAATCATTCCTCCCTCTGTCATTCCTGGTGTGGTCACTAAGTACAGCCTGAAGTCCCCACGCTGGAAAAGCAGGACATGTTCCAGCTACTCTCTGATGGGAAGAGGGATACACAATCCATTCACTTCCCTTGAGGGCACAAATCAAATTCGCTTCTACTATTCCTCCCCAAAGCAGGT
Source organism: Molothrus aeneus (assembly GCF_037042795.1). Classification (NCBI taxonomy): domain Eukaryota; kingdom Metazoa; phylum Chordata; class Aves; order Passeriformes; family Icteridae; genus Molothrus; species Molothrus aeneus. Next base: position 5,491,023 of record NC_089680.1, read on the forward strand.
TTCAGACAAAACACACCACAAAATATGAAACAAAACCTCTAGCCAGAGCTGATGAACATTTCTATGTAGAAGGTGGAAAAATGCCATTAGTGTAAAACATGTCATGCACAGCACTGAAATGAGGTGAATTCTGAGTATTTGTATGTCATTCTCAAATATCTTTCATGATTTTAACACTTACTACTGTTGTTGAATTTTAAGCCGAGGCCTAAAGATGCAGCTTTGCTCTTTTGCTCATCTGGGCCATTGTATATATAACTTATTGTGAGGAATCACATCTAACACTCAGAGGTAATAATTCTAATAAATGGTATCTGGGACAAACTGTGAATTACTTATTTGTACTGAAAATCACTTATTCACAAAAGGAATTTTTCTGTTTCTGGGGTAGCTATTCTTGCCTAAGAAATGACTCTAAGTATGATTAAGCATTGCATAACCTAGTATTTAAGAACATAAACCTAGTCTAGCCACACTTATGGATGTAGCTTTCTTATTTGTTGTTGGTTTGGTCTGGTTTGTCTTGTTTGGTTTCTTTTTTTGTTTGTTTGCTTGTTTGTTGTTCTGTTTTTGGGTCTTGTTTGTTTTTTTCTTTTCTCTTTAATTTTTTAATGTGTCATTAACTGGATTGTGTTACTGTTAGTTGTCAGTGAGGGCAAATTCTTGTTAATGTGTTTCTGCTGGATACCTTACTATGAACATAAGTTCCTCAACTTTTACCATCAAAATTATGAAGCAGCAAAAATGTTCTCACTTCTACTTTGTGATACAAGGCATTCACTTTCTGAGGCTACTCAGAAAAAATTGGTATTCCAAAGCTTGGTTTAGAGCTTACTGAAATCTTTAAACATTTGCTTTACTTGGATGACTTGGAAAAAAGTGAGAATACAGAAATACCCTACAGAAATAAAAAAAAAAAAATAGAATAAAGTATATTAGAATATTAGAATAAATAGAACTAGAAACACAAAACATTTTGATTATCATTTCTGTTTATCTAACTGCAATACTGTGGAAAGGATGCATTGCCATTTTACATCTTTGTTTTCATTTAGTTATGTAACTGATGTTACATTTAATTATCTCACTGTCACACATTCAGTGGTAAGGATTACTGCTTAAATGTCAGTCTTTGTTTTTCAGTATTATCGTTATTACTTGTGTTTCCTTTAACATTCAAATTTTTTATGGTTTCTTTGTTACTAATTCTAATTAATTATAATATAAATTTCTTCAGGACGACGACCTAAATTTTAAAGATTTTGTAATTTTTATAGGTTAGACTGAAATTCATCCTCTGATTGCTTACAACTCTTATGAGGTCATTCGTATCTAATCATTGGAGCATAATATTCTCTCACCTTGAGTGAATCTGAACTTGTTTTAGAAATTCTTTAAATGAAATTTTGAATGAAGAATTAGGTCTGCCTACAGCCACAAATATGAATTACACAGTATGCCATATATTAAATAATATCTTGAAAAGAAAACATTCAGCTTATTAAAAAAAACTCTGAAAATTCTAGAGGCTAGAGTAGATTTCAATGATCTTTCCAAAGTGATTTGAAATAATTTTGAGAAGCTATGTTACTCAAAACTATACTTACAAAAAGGTAATTGCAAATACATTAATTCTTACAAACAATAAATAGAAGTATAAATGTCTTGCTGGATCAGATTGGTGTGATTTTCTCCCTTAACACCTGTCCTAGAACAGCCATTCTGTTTGGATTCTGATGAAGACAAATTCTCAACTTCCTCTGTCTGTATCTGTTGGAACAGGAGCTCTGTCCTGGGAGTTGGAAACAAATCATAGACGGATTTCTTTCACAAAAGGTGTTGCAGCAACCAACAACCCCAGATCCACCACCCAGTCTGAGACTCTTCGTTACACCACTGACCTCTTTTCAGATGTTGAGACCACACCATAGTATCATAGAATAAGCTAAATTGAAAGGGACCCATCATGATCCTCAAACTACAACCCTGGCTCTGCAATCTCAGCCTCAATAATCCCACCCTGTGCCTGAGGGCGCTGCCCAAACACTCCTTGAACTCTGTCAGCCTTGGTGCTGCCCTGGTGAGCCTGCTCAGTACCTATCCACCATCTGGGTGAAGAAGCTTTTCCTGATATCCAACCTAAACCTCCCCTGACTCCTCTCCACGCCCTTGGGTCAGGTCCTGTTACTGGTGACAGAGAAGAGATCAGTGCCTGCCCCTCCTCTTGCCCTCACAAGGAATTGTAGACTATGATAAAGTCTCCTCCAGGATGAAGTGACCAAGTGCCTTCAGCCACTCCTCACACAGCTTCCTTTCCAAGTGTTTCACCACCCTAGTTTCCCTTCTTTGGACGCTCTCTAAGAACTTCATAACCTTATAATATTGTGGCATGCCAAACTTCCCCCAGCACTCAGTGTGAGGCTACAGCAGAGCAGAACAGAGCAGAGAAGAGCAGGACAATCCCCTCCCTTGCCCAGCTGGTGATCCTGGGCCTGTTGCCCCCACGACAGAGATGTCCCTCCTGGATGCCAGGGCACTGCTGACCCAAGTTCCACTTGCTATTGACCAGGACCCCCAGGTCCCTTTCCCTGCCTCTGCTTTCCAGCCTCTCATTCCCCAGTCTGTCCATACATCAAGACTTGCCCCATCCCAGGTGCAGAATCTGGCACTTGTCTTCGTTAAAATAAAAACTTTGTTAATATGAAAACCTGCTTGTCAAAACAGCTGCAGGAATGAGAAGATGACTGTACTGTAGTGACATTCTTTCTTGGAGAGGACTCTCATGCATATCAGCTGGCTAGTCCATAAAGTGGCAAATCTCTGCTTCAATTAGTGATTAATTATTCCGTGCCCTGGAATGTCTTGAATAGGTCAGGACACCTGAGTGTCTCAGTGCCTGAATATGTTACACCTGAAAGGCAGTTGTTGAACAACCAGGTGCTGTGACTGAATCACCTGAGACAGGCATCAATGCCTTCCACATTATTGTAGCTTGACAAAGCATCATAACAGGGTGCTTAGTTGAGATAGATTCTCTTTTTTTTTAAGCATTCCAGCTTAGTTCAAGACTAACTGAAGTCTTAAACTGTTCAGAAATCTTAAAACAGATTCAAAAATAATTTTAGCCCTTTTAGAGAATTTTGTAATGACACTACTTATGCAAAAATTCTAATAAAGTAGCTTGATTTTGGATTTGGACAACTACATAGGTTGTGATTATGTGTGGTCTTCCTTCCTTCCTTCCTTCCTTCCTTCCTTCCTTCCTTCCTTCCTTCCTTCCTTCCTTCCTTCCTTCCTTCCTTCCTTCCTTCCTTCCTTCCTTCCTTCCTTCCTTCCTTCCTTCTTTTTTTTTTTGACCCCAGATTATCACTAACTGCCTATTCTTTTATTTCAGCATCTAATTATGTCTGAATTTATGACTCAAAGTCTCATTGACATTCAGTAAAAGTCAAGGGGAATTAGAGTTTGAAATTTACCTTTTAGAAATTTCTCCCAACAGCTACTTATCCCAAAAAGTTTGATAAAAGACTTTACCAATATTCACCAGGAGCTTTCAAGAGTACTATTGACTGGATGTCAGCTCTATAGCTGAAGAAAAATTATTTCAGTGAAGCTAAACTGACTTCTGCCATTTAAGGATCAAGACCTTAAAACACCAAGCAGGGGCTCTATTACTAGGAGCAATACCTGCTTGAAATTGCCATAAAGATGTATTTGAAAGGCCCTTGAATTCAAGAAAAAATTCATACTGGATTTGTTCATGGAAAGAAACTACTTTACATGGAATGAATTAAATGCTACCAAAATTTTACCCCATTTGCAGCATCAGCACCAAACATTTCAGGGTTTCAGTTAGTACCATGGAATATACATTCCTGTCAGACTTGCCTTGTATAAGCTTTCCTTTAGACTCACAACTGTTTTTGTACCATCATCCTCAGTGCCACCTTGTGTGAAAGAACATTGTGTGATGCTGCTTTTAAAAGGTTTGCTAGTGCTTCACTGAGGAGGAAAACATTGCAAAACATTCTGAATGAAGGAGTACTTGATGCTTGGGGGGACTCCACATGCAGGTGGAAGGGGAATAGAAACTCTCTCACGACACCTAGATTCTTTGGCAAAAGATTTAAAAGAAAAACAAAAACAAAAAAACAAAACAACCTTTAAAAATTACTGGTACTGTTTTAAGACAAAATGGAGTGTAGTTTCATTGGAGATGTTGCAATGAAGTTCTGGAAGAAATAATTTGGGAGCTGTTGTTAATGAGAATATTTTAAAAGTGTCTTTTAATATCTTTAAAAAAATTGCACATTGTAACTAGGAAAAGGCACATACGGAGTGTAAATACATTTCTCAAAAAATATAATTTCTGAGCAGAGACTGTTTTTTTTGTTAGTTATCAGCCTCTGAGGAATCTCTGCTCCTTCTGATCTTATTCATGTTGGAGGACAAGAAATTTGTTTTAGTTTTGTAGATGGCCTCCCTAGAGGAGAAGGTGACAGAAGTATAAAATCAGCTAAAATCATTGTCTGGCTTGCTTTAGCTCTGTTCCTTAATTCTCACAACCACTGCACCAGCTGGGAACCCAAAGAAGCACTATTATTTTAATTATTTATATTAACTAATTAATGGGAGGCTCAGAATTGGATCCATCCTACCTAACTTTGTGGGATTTAATCTGGTCCCTACTCACCATAGATCCCTTCTATAATTAATGGAGAGATACTCTTCAAGGAGGTGAATAGGAATGTTTAAATTGTAAAAAAATAAGCAAAAAATAGACAAAGTTTATCCATAGTTATTCCCAGGAAGAAAGACTGGACACACATCAGCAAATCTACATTTGGGATTTATATAATAGATAACCCCCAAACCCCACCACCACCACTTCCCCCCAGAAAAATACAAGAGAAAGAGTCTTACATCTTGAGGTGAACTGTGAGAATTTGAGATGTTCTGACCAGAAGAACTAATAACACACTAATAATAAAAAAACAAAATATGCAAATGAACAATAAATTTCAGGAAAAATAAAATACAGCTTTGAGGGCTATTTTGGTGGCATATGTATGTTTTCAGATTGTTAGTTTCAGGGCACCTTATAATAAGACTCAAAATAACCTTCATGTTTGTATTTGAATTCTGAAGCATAAACAATTTTTTTTAAATGGTGGTTCCTGAATAAACGAGTTCCACTAGCAGCCATCGACTGCCAGAACAATTAATACTGTTCTTGTTAAGAGTTCTTGCTGAGAAAGGCCTTGGTTGCACCACATATAGCTCAGCTTGACTGCACTCACTTATAAATCCAGGCTGAACATGCTTTCCCCATTGCAACAATCACTGGGTAAAATTCTATTGTTAATTTTATCCAGGAGGTGAAAGCAGACCATTTAACTATCCCTTCTGGTTTTCAAAGTAATGTGTTCCTTCTCTTATTTAAATCAGTAGGCACTTGTATTATGGACTTCAGCATAATTACCTGGTACATGCATGTTTCCCCCATCAACAGCACACTTCAAACACATTCAAGACTCTTTTCTTCTGTCTGCAAGTCTTTATGACTTGCTTCTTATTTCAATACCCCATTAACAGACTGTACAATGCATGTGAGAAATGGGTTAAAGAGGCTTCTTCCCCCCTCGGTCAGTTTATAAGGGACCAAACAAAAAATAAATGAGTCCTTATCAAGGGAAGTCACAAACATACTCGGTAAATTAACATACATCAGATGCTGAAAAAAAAAAAACAACCCAGCACATCAGCAATCTAGATCAAACAAGGATAAAGAAAGAGGATTGACAGGCTCTTTGTTATCTTTTAGAGAGGTAATTGCAGGTTTCCATATTGATAATATAATGGAACAGATTCCACTTTCAATAACTCTCTTAAAATCCAAGGTAACACTGTTGACTCCAGGGAAGTCATTCTGGATTTACACAAGCAGAAGGGAAGTAAATATATATTTTGACCTGATTGCAGTTTTTATCCTTTCATACATTCTAAAATATCTGTGGTATTTTCTCTCCTACAAACACTCTCCCCATTTTTAAATTATCAGTGCAGAAAAAAAAGCCAAAGGGTCACATGAGTGACCCTTTTCTGTATGACTGCATCCTTTAATGTTCACAAGGAATATCTTCACATGCTGCAAAATGACTTATTTTCATTTATGTTGTCGTAAAACCAGGATGTATTTCAATGACAAAGGATTTGGTCGTGTAAAAACTTTATCTGGCAGTAAGATCACACGTAAAGTCTCTTCCACACATCAATGGGATTGTTCGATAGCACCCTATTCCATCAGAAACATTCATTATATTGGACTCCTTATATTAGCCCAGGGGCACATGCTGTTAAAAAGTAAAAAATGTGCCTGAATACCAATATCAGATTTTCCGTTAAACTGTGGCTCTTTAACTGTACTCAGCAAATGGAGTACTTTTGTCAAGAAACAAAACTCACTTATGGAAGCTGAAAGGAACGATCCAAGAAAACAAAAGAAGCAAGCATGACTCAGAAGCTGCGTTTTCGTGGTTCAAGGCAAACAATCATGGCAGCTGTGAAAGCAAAACAGCAGGAACAGCACTTCGCTGGAAAGGGGGTGCTGGTTAGTGCAAGGGAGTCCAGGCACCGAAAAAGGAAGGGCAAATCCCCGTTACCCATCCAGGAAAAAGGTAAAATTCTATTCCACTGGGCTTGTTTTTCTCCTTTTAGCAAATTCTCACATACAAATTTGTGCCAATTTCAGTAGTCTATGCTTTTTAAATATTTTTCAGATCTTTTTTTTTCTCCTCAACTTCAGGGACTCGTACTTTTAAAATGTACTTTTTATTCATATGGGATTTGTTTTGTTTTCTTTTGTATTTGAATTAAAGCAGGCAACAGAAAGTAAGGACACTTGACTTTTATTCCCAAATCTATTCCTATTTCAGGCTGTCAATGTTTACCAGACTGTAGGTAGAAATCCTAGTAGTTACCTACCTCAAAAATGTTTTGTGCACTGTAAGACTTAATTAATGGTTGCAAAGCAATTTGAGTACCATGGATAAAAGGCTTTCCTACAAGGATACATTAATTGTTTTACAAGTTGTATCTTTTCCTGTGGTAAATTTTTACGCACTCTATATCTATAGACTGTAGGAAATCTCGATCCTGTAAATCCTATAAAGAATCCATTGAAAGTCTTCAAATTAGGTTATATCCAAGAAGAAATGTGGAATAAATCTGGACTCCATAAAATAGGAGTGAGGTGAATCACACATTGTATGTCCTGAGGAATCAGATACAGTGTAGTCAGCTCACTGATCTGTATCAACACATTAATGATTTATGTAGCTTTTACTTTACAACACAGACATATCTAAAATAATCAGGTAGAGGCAGGCATTAAAAATTCACTGCATGGGTCATAAAATGATTAGTTATTCAAGTGACTTCAGATTTGTATTTCATTAAGGAATAATTTTAATTTACTTTTAAACAGTTTATATACAGAGATTTAAGAACTCTTGGAGACTGATTATGCAGAACTCCCACTTTTATGCATTCAATATATTTAAGTCCCTTTTTTTCAAGCTGTTTTAATTTGTTTGAAAGCACATAGAAAAAATATGGCTGGATAATTTGGGGGGAGGGGGGAAACTCCTTTAATTTACAGAAAATGGTAGGTCTATTTTATTTGCATTTTTTATACATGCATGAAAGCTGAAAGATCAAAGGGGAGTCTGCTCTCCCTACTGATCCAGCCTGATTGTATCCCCCTCCCTCCCTATAACAAGCTCTCAACTTGGAGCTGATTGTAGCTTGGGTGTATTTAAGCAGCTGCATTCCACTCAGCTGCTGGAGATCTGGTTTCCTGCTTCATTGCAAGTGTTTATTTTCTACTGTCCTCCTTGATCACGTGCTGCAAAAATCTGTGAAACAATAGCAAGACTGGGGATAGTTTTCTCTTCCCTTTATTTTCATTTTTTTGCCTTTCTTTCTTTTTATTTTCCTTTTTTATTTTTACCCTTTTGTAATAAACATTTTCAAACATCTCCTGCAACTAAAGAGCGCAATTATGTCAGAACCATTGTTGTTACCAGGTTTGCCCAGGCATCAGTATAGCTCATCATGCAGGTAGCCTTTGTGCTCTGTTTTTTAACTATTTCTTTATTCACTTCCATGACTTATCCTGGATCCCTCTAGCTTTTAACTTAAACAGATGCCTGTCATGTGGAACTTTATTGAAGGCTTTCTGAAACTCCAGATAAATCAGGCTGTATGGATTGACACTGTCAACCTTGTCTGTAACCTTCTCAAAGTCAGAAGAAGTCAGGCAGATTCCTGCCTTTCCATAGTCATAGGTTTGTTTTTTTTTGTTGAGGAGATTTTGGGCCACACTCCTGGCTGATGTAAATTTCTGTATCTTCATGGAAATCAATGGAATTGTGCCATTTTACACCCTGCCTTGCAAACCTTTGCCTCCTCTGACTGAAAAAAGTTTCTATTTTTGATGCATGCTGTAAATGCCCAAGTTTAATGATGCAGTGAACATTTACTTAAAATATGGACCCTGACATACATAAGTTATCCACAGCAGATTAATACTCCTGCATCTGTGTTTTTCCCTTTTACTCCCAAACCTGCTTAAAATGTTTTCCATTTCTTTCCAAAAAAATGAACGCCAGCATATCACAGTCAAAATTTTTTGCAGGAGATGTTGGCCTATTGAGAAGCACCAGAATCATGTCACATCCAAGTCTGGTATGACTCACATTGCATAATGGAGGGATATGCATTGCTTATAATCCTCTGCCAAATATATCACTTATCTTTTTTTGAGAGAGTTCACAGAATTTATTTTTACAGAAAGGACACAGATAATCACAGATTTTTCAGATCTCATTGCTTTTGTGATCCTGTTTCTGTTTTCATCACTGAAATTCCCAGGAAAGAAAATTCATCTTCAGTAACAGTTTGCATTATAAACATGTTGAATTTTGTTTGTTGGATTTCTTTTTAATTTTTTTTTCAGCAAAAGTATTCACACCATTATTGAGCAAACCCTAACAGGTAACAATGTTAACAAATGTAAAAAAAAAAAAAATTTAAAAAAACAGTTTCTGGACATTATCTACTTTGCTCCTTCTAGATCACTGATTTGAAAAACATTACTGGCAGGTTTTCTTCTTTTTCAAACCAGTGAGGATAGCCAATTTTTCCTAAAGCCATTCTCACTTTTTCACAAGCAAATTTAGTAACCAGGCACAATTCTTCATCTGCTTTGTTGAGCTGGATCCAAGACAGTCCTATCCTTGGTCTTCCTGAGAGCTGCATCTGTATGGCCAAGCTTTTGTTCTGCCCTGTATGGGCATGAAATCTTCTGTTCCATTCTGCCTTTGGCTGGGACGTGGGTGCAATAACCCATGGTACTGCTCACTGCCCAGCAGAGCTGTGATCATGGCATCCTCTCCTTACTGGTTCAAAGGCCTTTGCACATTTCTGGCATCTCATTTTGGAACAAAGAAAGTGGGAGTTGGAAGTAGACTGGAAGGAGGAAAGGATCCATGTATGGAGGTGGAGGAAGTTGGTTTTGTCTGTGTCTTACAGTTTACTACCACTATCTGTGCTTTAGTGTGCCCATCTGATAATTCTGTCTTCAGAGACTCTCATAATCCATGGCAGATGTTCCCATTATTCTTATTAGAAAGAAAATAAACATTTCTCATTATATTAGTGTCCTTGCTCTCACCCAGACTACTTAATGACTCATGTGAGGAAGTGGTATTAGGCCCATTTGTGTCATCAATAATATTTGAAGGCACATCCTCAAGCACCCCAAGAACTATGAAGGCAAGAAAAAGTTTCTCATGGACTTTATTTTCCTTTCATTGAGAGCTGTGCTGAATAAGAGGAAAGTTGTCCACTGGTGAACTTTACAAATTGAGGATGATCTCTTCATCTTCAGTGTTCCTTGAGTGTCATGTCAAGGGACTGAAATTTTAGAAGGTATCAGGTGTGAAGTGCTGTGCCTCTGGCTCTCAACATCCATTGATCCTGACTGTGGCTTTCACAGACTTGGAACAAGTCATTAACATAGAAAATTTTGTCCTTATGCTTGAAAAACAACAACCCCAATCCATAAAATATTGTAAACATGGATACCCATTTCTTACCACAACCCAGACAAACTACAATCCCTCAAATATTTTGAGAAGCACAGTACCATTTTGGTCACCAAACAAGAGAAGCATTAGCATCCTTGTCATATCTATTCCTGGATTTTCTTTTAAGGCATTCAGGCATTGGTAACGGCCAACAGTCACAAGCAACAGTATTAAATTCAGTGCTGGACAAAGTCATAGCTTTTCCAATATCATTTTTATCTGGGTAAATTCCAGTGTCAGAAGATCTGTCTTACTGAAAGCATTAGCCAAAAATACCGAGGGCTGCTTTCACTTCAGAAGTGAGACTGTCTACCTGCTTTACTGGCATCCTGCAGGGGAAGACAGATGCTGTCTGAAAAGGTGTCTGCAGTGTATTAAACAGGATCCAGCACAGACATTAACCGTTGCCAGTGTTTTTTTCCACAAGAAAATTAACTACGTTGTACAAAATTACACATCCATGCTCCCAACAATTGACCACTCCCTATGGATAGCTACACCTTTGGGCTTTTTCACCTTATAGGCTATTGCTGCTCTGCCCTGCTTATATTTTAACAGAAATATCTTATGGGAACACACTTATTGAGAAAGAAAATCAAGCAACATTTTCAATCTGTGTCTTCTCTCTGTTGCTAATCCAAGGACAAATAAAATAAATGAACGAAATGAAGGACTTAAATGAAGATAAAGGTAGCAGAAATTTAATTTAATAGGGTGAAATCCTAGTCTTTGATTCTTAAAAGTGGGCAAGATCAAATTTTGATACCAGTAGAAATCAGGGCAGTAAAGAAATGTGCATGAGAATCCCAAGTATATATAAATTCAAACCTTGAAATACAAAATCATGAGTCCAGCACTTAATAGAAGTTCCCTCTCTGGGTCTCTTACTAATACATGTGACATTTTAATGTCAAATGATGTTCTGAGTGTAATTATGGCAAGCAGTTTCTCCTTGAGTGATGAAAAGCTTATGCTGTTTTGTCCTTTACGTACATATTTTCAGGTCACTATGAATTCCAATTCTGGTGTCTTCTCCATATTGATGCAGAGTATATAAGGGATCATACTTTGAAAACAAATATCAAATATTCACAGATCACTATGACAAACAAAATAAAATACCTTGGATAGTTATAGGTCTTTTAGAGGTCTTTTGTCCTCTGGCTCAAGTTTTGGGGATTTCTAAATGTTCATAAAAACTGAGACTCCCTTCCCCCAGCACCCGTCCCCCAACCCAAAATCAAAATCACAACCCACAATCCCAAAAAAATAAATTGAAATGAAGAAACAAAAAACCCCAACCAAAAAAAACACTACCAAAACTTAAAACAAAGGAATCCCTCACAGATACACCTCTTTACTAATGGCCTTCATAATTTTGTGTTAGATACTCTGATGAAAATCTCAAATTGTATGGAAGTGCTGAAAATCAGAGAAGTGTTATAGTACTAAGGCATGCTTCTCTCATTTACACCAGGGATCAATAAGAAGGAGACCAAAAATCATATAGAACTTGGGGAAAGGAGGGGGATTAAACTTAAAATAAATAAATTTTTAGATGGACTGAAATCTGCCTTGGATGCTGCAAACAGATTCATCACCTGGAAAGATATTTTTCCCCAGAAAAACACCAAAAAAAACAAACAAAGACTGCTCAGGAAGATGGATAGATAAGTGCACATGCTGATAGAGAAGTTATAGTAGAAGTCTTGTTGCAAAATACCCTGTGCATTGGTAAGAAATGTAGTTTTATTTGGGAAACTTGGTCTCCCATGAACCTAACTCTACTTAAGCACCTTCTGTAGAGGCTGAATGGAATAATTCATCTTTCCTAGCTGACACAGTATTGGCAGTTTCAGTCCAGATGATAAAAAAATGGCAATTTTTCGTTCATGCTGCTCTCTGCAGAAATGTCATTGCAGGAACACTAAACAACTAAATATTCACAGACGGATTTTCAATGAGGTTAGGCCTCATTGATAGTTGGGGTTCTAGCCCTAAATTTTTAATTTCTTCAAGCTTCAGTACTGTTTCTTTTTATTTATGTTTTCCTAGCTCTTTCTCTTGCCTTTTCTTTTCTTTCTTTTTTTTTTTCCTTTCTCTCCAAGGAGGAAATAAGGGATCATATTTTTTTATTAATAAAAAGAGGAAGAGGAAAAATACCAAAAGAGCAGAATTTGTCTTTATGAAAGAAAATACTGTAGATATTTTGCCAAAAAGGACACATAGTGAAAATAGATTAGTTCATTTGAGCAGTATGTGGAAAATATATATTTCCTGAAGCAGGTGCTGCGAATGAAGAGGATAGGAAGAAAAATGTCTTGTGTGGAAAGTATTCTTCAAAATGTGATTTCTCTCATCACGTGAAGAGGCAGCAAAACATTGCACCACTGAGAGCTGTAGCATTTCCTAGCAGGGTCTCCTTGGAATCTTCATTTGTTTAGTTATAAACACAAATCTCTTGGTTGGCAATGTTCTCTGACTTTTTAAGCCTTTCAGGGAAGAGGTAGGTGGAAAGATAAGATGGTGTATTAGGTAATGAGGTGAATATAAACAGAAAAAAAGACAAGATTCTCAGGGTGAAAAGGAGCATAACTCTGTAGCAGAAAAGGTGCATACTTTGAGGAACAGTTTCTATTTAGCAGCCAATACTTCTTTGTTTATTTCTTTGTTTTTGTCACCCACTATGAATAGCAAAGTAGAGGCAGGTACTGAGTTCATTTGGCAAGAAAAGAGTCACATATTTCTCTAATTAATAGCTGATTTGCCGGAACATAAAAATATGGGTCAGCCAAAACAGTTCATAATCATGTGGTGAATTAAAAAATCAACATATTTTGGCTTAGTTTTCTTCAGAGTGAGGAGCTGAAATATTCTGGAGAGAAATCAATGTCCATTTTTAGATGAAATATAAGTGTGATTGTCATCACCTGGTAGTCAGACCTGGGATTATCTTCCCTTTTTCTCTATCAGTGAAACCTTTCTTCTGTCAGTGCCCTTGTAGACACTGACAGACATGTTGTAAAGTGTTTGAACATCCTCTTCCAGTAACTAGGGAGAGCTGAAACCAGTCCATCTCTTACACAAAGCTGGGAGAGAAATAGATAATAGCATTGGAACTCATCTCTCAAGATTAAGATGAACAGAACTGGCATTATGGAGAATTATGTTTTTGTTAGCATGTTTTAATAGTTCATTGAGTCAAAACTAAGGCAAGAGACTCCTAGTATTTATTGCACTCATTTGGGAAGGAGGGTCATGGATTCCAGTCCATATTTCAGTCACTCATACTTTTTTCCCAGTGACTGCTTCATGTGAAATCCAAGTATTTTTTTAGTTCAGGGCTCAAGGGTCTCACCCTCTCAGATGAGTGGTATAATGTTTGGGAGATATGTTGTCATAATTTTCTTACAAATAATCCCTCTCTCTGAATAAATTGCACAGAGCACTTTAGTCTCTCCACACTAGAACAAATACATTTAAATAAAGGCTTAATTTTAATTTGACAAAGTTTTTGATTGCTCTAGGTGTATGCCATCTTAAGGTAGGAAGACATTCTGGAACACCTGAGCGATGAAGGGATATGCTGGTGAATAGCAATTGAAATATTGTTAACACTTGACTGCACACAGACACCCAGAATTTCAACTTCAGGTTCCAGAAAAACCCAAGTGTTTATAAGTTAAAAATCTGTATGCTCAAAGGAGCTTCAGGGCTGTGCAACAGAAGAACAAAGATTTTAAGAATGAAAAGGTAGTTACATTTAATTATAGTGACAGACATTAATTTGAGGATTTGAATTAAAGTGATTGGGATCTTTCATGACACCTAAAAGGACTGAAGAAATCCACCGACTCCTAAAAGTGTAGCTATTTTTTGCCTCAAAATGGGCTCACAGGAGAGGAGCAGATGAAGGAAAATATGTTGATCAGATGCCTTGGGTATAATAGATGCCTTCCCTAGCTTCCCTTTGTTAGGTATTTAAACATGAATGATTAAACATCCTCTAACAGTTAATGCAAAACTCAAGTTGCTCCAGGGAAGATTTAGATTGGATATTAGGAAAAATTTCTTCACTAAAAGAATTACCAGGCTGCCCAGTGAAGTGGTGAAGTCAACATCCTTGGAGGTATTAAAAAAACTGGTAGATATAGCACTTAGGGACATGGTTTTGTGGTGGACCTGGCAGTGGTGGGTTAATGGTTGGACTTGCTGATTTTAGAGGCCTTTTCCAATTTTAATTAATTTATGATTCTGTATAATTTCCAAGCAGTTTGAAGAAGCAACATCAGCAAGTAACAAAAGGGAAAGGAAATATTTGCCAGATGAAGATGAAATTGTCAGCACAATGTTCTTCTATGTCCAAAGAATCCCCTTTCTGTGCTCTGCAGGGCTTGATGATTTCCACATCAGCTGCAGAAAGTTTCTCTCTATATGAAAATGTCAGCAAATCTAAAATGTGTGCAGAATTAGAAACCAGGTTGATGAGAACTGAAAATGTGGTTGGGTGTGGCGACAACTTCCAAATCCACTCTGTGCTCGTAAATTTTACATTGCTATTTTTAAAGGTTGTTTATGCTAACACATTTTTTTTAATTGGAACTTGACCAGATTGTGCATATTTTACGATGCCGTCACTTTCCAGAATATCATTCATAGTTTCTTTTTTTTCTAACATTTACAAAATTTAATGACTTTCCTCCTATAAAAGATATAGGCATCTGCATTTTTTTGAAATACAATCAGTTTAAGCTGTTTAAAAACAGGAGGGGGGAACATCCTGCTTGATAGTTTACCAATAAAAATGAGGAAAGATATAAAAAACAACAACAGGAACAGACACCCCCTACTTCTAGCCTAAGATTTCTGCAAAACAGAATGCAGTGTTTTTCTGCTTGGAATGAAAATGCAGATATAAGAATAACAGGATAGAATAGGCTAAAAGTTTTCCAGTGAAATTGTACTTATTTAAAAAATTATATTTCATTGATCCCCATTGTTCAAAAACTCTTGGGGTGAAGGGACTATTATACAATTGTGAGAGAAATTAAAAATTCCTGGAGGAACAGGATCTCAGGATTTTCAGAACTCTGCTATTTCAACTGTGAGGTAAATATTACTGTAGTTTTCTTCCAGCAATTACAGCATACTTTTACTCACTCATTGGGCTGATATTACACCGAATTTGTTTGGCTGACCTAGATTCTTCTTAATTAATTTATTTATTTGCATAGGGTTGAATATGAAAACTAATCCTTCAGCTCAAATTCAATCCATCCTGTTTGACCTCCCTAAGGAGATGAGAAATCACATGATCCACTGCTCTGAGCACCAATTTGGTATAAATGCCTTCTCTGCAACCTTGAGTAGATAACCCAGATGATTCTATCAGTCATCTGTGAAATGGAGGTATTGTATTTCTACACCATACGTGGAAATTTAGCCTAATTAACAGAGTAAAAAAATACTCAATTTATTAGTTATTGTAAATTTCTCTTTAAAATCCCTATTGCACCCATATTCAAAAACAGTTGCTGAAAAAGCATGAGACCTTGTCTTGTTTTACTCCTTCAAAAGCATCAGATAATTTCTTTAGAACAGCATCAGCTACTGATACTGTATTAGACTTAAAACTTTTCAGTAAATTATTTTCTCTGCCTTCATTTAAATGAGAGTCTGACTTATCAATTTTTCTTGTATATTTTTACTACTTCTGAAGCTTAGATCAATGTGTCTTTCTTTTCAAACAGCTGTCCCTTTACACAATTGACCTTCCTACAAAGACTTTCTTTGTTCAGATGAATTTCTTATTTTTTCTTCTTCTTTTCTTCATCTTTTTTTAAATGAACCTAAAGGTAATTGTGTTCATCACTGTAAGCTGAATTATAATAGCCACTTTTGAGAACAGTGCTTTGTACAATGGAGACCACTTGATGATGATCTGATATAAAAATAAACCTAGGAGAATAGATTGACTGAGGAACAGTATCCGAGAATATGCAGTATAACACTTGTGAGAGAAATGGGACAGTGATAATACCAAAGACAGAAGAACTCCTTTGACCTGCTGAAGTTCTACTGTGCAACTGTAAAACACAGATAACCTTATAATTGTCCAGCTTTTAGTAGTACAAGGGGTCCCAAACTGTAAGAGGTAGAGAGAAAGAGGGAGCCAACCTGACTAAGAAGGTCTGCAGTGCAGAAGGCAAACCGGAATTTTTTCATGCCAAACTGGAAGTATATTTTCTACAGTCTTTCCTCTTGTCCGTGTTTAGGAGAGGTTTAGAGCTTGTGCATCTTCAATGTGCAGACTCTGATTTTGTTTGTTTGTTTGCTGCAATCCAGCAGGAAATTATTCCTATACTCATTTTCCTATTTCACTGCCAGGTATTAAAGAAGACTATAATTTTTAACCTATGGAAGCTTTCAGAAAAACAGTGGCATTTTGGAAACACTATTCACAGCATTCTTCTCTGCTTTGCTGTTTCTTAATAGTTAGGGATTTTATCCACATATCTTCCCTTGAAAAAAACCAGAAACTTCTCAAATAGATACTCCCCTCAGCTGCATGGTGCAAATATGACCCAGCAGAAGAGAGCTGGAGAATTCCTTCCAGTATCCTTCACATTAACCCTTGCTGTACAAATTGACTGTAATCTTTAGCATTATGGACACTGAGGCTGTGTCTAGGTCGTTGATTTAGACAAGGCAGGCACAGTCTGCCTGTCAAGCAGTGGGAAGCAGAAGGGAAGTTACAGTCACTGTGAATCTGCCTTCATACATAAATAAGGAGCAGGATCACAAGGATAATCTGTTCTGTGCTCTGTTTGCTGTTGATGTTCCTGCATCCTTTCAGCTGTTGGGCAAAATACTGCGAACTCTATAGATTCATCCCTTCCCCACTCTTCTGGCTCTTCTATCCGAGTATTTCAAAATTAGTCTTATAGTTTGAAGAGTTTTCTGTCGTTGGTCACAATTTAATCATAAAGAATATTCCCCTTACATATAGGGATGGTGATAAGAACAAGAGTAGTTTGTAGGATCTGCAAGGTACCATTGGAAATTAATTTCCTCTGAGTGATATTTAAAGACAGACCTTTAAATGTTTGGTTGGTTTTGGGTTTTTGTTTGTTTGGGTTTTTTCATTGTTATGGTTTTGTTTGTTTTGTTTGGTTGGTTGGTTGGTTTTGTTTGGTTAACTTTTTTTAATTGCAGTAGAAGATGATGTCTTACCACACCTGAGAGTCTTGGCCTGGGAGGTTTTGAGCTGTTAACACCACACAACCCCTGTAAGCCCACTGGACTCCAAGGAGGTAACCCTTCAATATCATTCCTGGTTGAAAAGAGCAAGACCCCCAGGGCATAAGGCACCTTTTTGCTTGGCACACGTACATTTGTGGGATCCCTGTACACAGGTAATAAGGCAGGGTGCAAAGTGGGCCATGCTCATAGGAAATATGCCTCAGACTCCTTTCTGAGAGCAGCGTCTCAAAGTTTAGACAGTTATTCTGTGTTTAAGCACAGCTTCATGTTATTAGATGTCAGATTCTTGAACATGTTCTCAGCTCTGTGCGTGACTTGCAAAGGCAGCTAGAAGAAGGCATCAGAAAGTAGAAGAAAAGTCTACATCCATAACAGAAGAGTGTCCTTAAGTCATTGTCCTTGGAAATGTAACTTCTCTGCTCTTCTGGGAGAATTTATGTGTTCCCAGGAATTGCACCACATCCCCTCTGCAGAGGGTATAATGGTAATAGAATCAGCCTTTTATATTCTCAAAGAAGGTCAACATATGCTTTTATAAACCTTGAAAACATCCCTTTTGCACTTTCTAATAATCAAATGTGTTGAAAGAACAAATTAATTCAACGTAAACATTTCATGTTCAGCAGTGTATAGTCATGCAAGACAGTGCATAATGAAAAGCTCCAAAATAAAGAATGGACAAAAGTACATCCCTATTAAAAGCATAGATTTATTGACCTATCGATGTGTTTAAAAGGTCTCTGCTCTGAAACTAGGCTATATGTAAATAAGAACAATTGAAAGCAAAGGACAAATTCACAGGAAGAATTGAAACTATATGAATCACTCAGGCTTTCTGTAGCTGTACTTACAAATTATTTTTAACCTGTGCTTGTCTCTAATCCTGAATTCTTTGGTAGGATTAAAAAAAAAAAAAAGAAAAAAATCCTGTTTCTATTCTACAAAGGCAATTCTTACCTAAATTAAAAGCAGTGTGTCTTGACACTGCTGACTGGCTTATTTTTAAATCATAAACATTTTAAGGGACAGGAATATAAGAATTTATGGTAGCAATTTTTTAAACACTAGGAATAAGAAACAGTGCAACATGAATATTTAAAGTGAATATTGAATAGAACTATACTCATTCCTTTAAAAAAAATCACAGTCAAATCAAACTAAACAAACATAGGCAAACAAAACAAAAACATCATAGTTATCTTATTTTTAAACTCTCTTTATTCATTCATTCGTGTTCATAAATTTTCTTTTTCTTATGAAGTAGACAGTATATTTTACACTCAACCCTGTAAACATAAAAATAATTCCTCAAGTGTATTGTTATGATTTCTATCCCTATTCAGGAAATAATATTGAAGAAAATATCTCTATATATATATGCTTAAATGTACATCCTGTTTATAACTGACACCAACTGTGACGTAGACATCATTGCCTCAAGATAACTTGGGAAGCAAAACTTCAGGAAAACCTTAGGATGCTGACAAATTTTCTCTGGGAAATCTCTCGATGTTTAGGCTCTGCCTGCTTGGAAGTTCACCTTGTACCTACTAAGCTACCACAGCAACCTAAAAGATTCAGTACAAGAAAAATACATCTCTTCCCTGAGATGTTCCAGAGTGGAAGAGTTTCTTCTAATTTGAATGAAGATGCTGGCCTTCCAATGGTGCAGCTGAAGTCTAATCATGCCCAGTCTTTTGCCAGTGTTCCCATAGGTCTGGGAGCAGGGAAGACATTCAGAGCAGCAGATGGCAAGAGGTAGTAGCATCTGAAACGAAAGACTTGCAGATCTCACCTTATGGAGCCTTCAGATATTGTACATTAAAAAACAAACAAACAAACAAACAAACAAACAAACAAAACAAACATAAAATTAAATTCAATGGGGCAGGAAGGTGGTGGAAGTAGAGGTTCCTCAATGGATTTCACACACAAAACCTTTATTTTGTTACCAAATCTTCCACTGAAACTGATGGAAGCTTAGACAGCTAAATATATCTCCAAATCTGACACATAGATTAAGATGCTTCAGTGCATAAAACAGTGGGATTGGGAAGAAATAGAAATGCACACATCATTAAAGACTCACTGATGTTGGTGAAAAGATAGAAAGTTTTGAACTGTCCCATTGATGATGAGCAATGTCTTGGTGGTCCTAAACCTGTTCTTTGGGAAGAGACTGATAGTTTGGGAAAGCCAGCTTGAAGGTAACATATTTGGGGAGTACCAATTTATCCTGGTATTTCACTCACAGTGTCTTTCCAGTGCTGTGATTCCAGCAAATAAAATTTGCAGCATTCTCGGTGGGCAGAAGACAAACTTGTTTGGTTATTAAAGTTCTCTTAGTAGCCCAAGAGAAAATAGAGAAAAAAGTGGAAGGAGAATGGTAAAAGCATCATGCTGCGTTATTATTAAAGTTGTTCAGACAGATTACCAAGGTTCTTCAAATGGAAGGAAGAATGTATCAAACATTGTTCAACTTTTAGACATACTTTCAACATTCCGGGTGAAATTAGAAAATATGGAACCTCATTAGGTTGGGGAATTCAATTTTTTTTTTTTTTCATATACTGTTAGCTATGGAGTTCAGCAATTTTAATTTGCTTTTCTGTTGACATCCACTTACTTGCTCACAGTCAGACATATGCTTACATCAAATAAAACATGAATGTCAGATGCCATCATTAACATCACTGGAGTTATACCACCTTAATCAGATATCCATAGAGTACTTCCAATTTAGGCCATAGTAAGAACCCGTGGAAAGGGAGGAATCATTTTCTCAGACTTATTCCAACCAGTTCTGAAAATAAAGAGCTTTCAGGCATTCCATGTTAGCTATCACAGTACTTTCTTCAGCATTTACTTGCAGCTCAACCAAGTAACTATCCCTATCCTTATATCCCACACCATTTTCTTGCAAAATTTAGGGGTAAAAATGTTAGTAAATCAAAGAGTTTGTAATGCATCAAATTAATCGATTAATGAATGGTTAATAACATCAGAATCAGGGCTTACAAGGTGGATCTCTTTTGGGTTTGCCTTTATGGAATCCCTTTGTGCAACATCTAAGGTCAAAGTTTCAGTGCCAGAAAGGTTAGAGTCCATTGGAAAAGAAAGTTAAACAAATATTTTGATTAGGAAAACAGAAAAGAAAAGGAAGAGTGAGCCTTTGAGCACATGAGTTCTGGAGAAGAGGGATACAGGTTGGTGTAATAAAGTTGATTTCTTCTGCTACAAATCTTTGTCTTTGACTACCACAAGCACAGGGATACCATTACTCCTAAACATGTTGCCATACATTTCAAATGGATAGCCATGGTGATAGTCTCCTGTTACTTTTAAAGAAAATGAGCAAGGAAGAAACTTAGGAAAGCTGAATTTTAGAAATGGTTTTTCACAAAGCAATTAAGGGAAAAACCACCTTCAAAAGCCAGACATATCACCCTGTTTGATGAACTAACTCCTCTGAAAGGAAGAAAAATTTTCCCCAGAAATATTGGAAACATAAAACTGAAGAAGACAGCCCTAGATCCAAAGGCATTTCCATCTCTAGAACAGCTGATAAAGGACCTGTGATCAAGCAATCAGCTTCTGACTTTTCTACTCGGAAGTTAAACTGAATGCTGAGACACAGACCAGTGTTCCAGCACACTCATTTTTCTTCTTTTTTTACCAGGAGTAAGGATTCAGCTCTCCTATGTCCTCTCATGTTGCTCATGCCAAACTTTTGTGTTTCATGCTGCTTCTGTGTCTCACACAGTAATCTGCTTTGCTATGTAAGTAAGTAAAGAAACTTACACTAAAATCACTTAATGTTAAATCAGTTAATAAGTTAATCAACTTTTCAATATTGTTGCTCTTAGAAGTGAACACATCAGACTCTGGCCCATATGATCAAGGAAAGTGCATCTTCAAACAATTTTGCTGACACTGTTTTATTACACAAAACATGACTTCCAAATCTGTGTTTACATGACAGAAGAAAATGGCTCTGAAGGTAATAGATTTTGCCTTTTAAAAGAATTTTCTTTACAAAAAAATGCATTTATGTAGAAATATATCTAACATAACACATGTCTTAAGAAGCTGACTCAAAATGTATTTACCTGGCAAAACAACTGTTCTGGTCTCCTGAGTAAATAATTAAATATTTTTAAAGAACTGCACATATACATATTTACCTGATAAAGAGGAACAAATACAGCAAATATTTTTTTATTGTACTTGGAATACATAAAAATTATTTCTGCAAGGATGTGATCCAATATGGATCTCATGATCTTGTAAACCTGTCCTGAGGGGTAGCTTTACACCAGAGGTAAAGACAAAAAAATGCCACCACTCCACCCTCCAAAGAAAAAAAAGCAACAAAAACCCCAAAAATCCAAACAAATAAAAAAATATCAATCAACCAACCAATAAAACACACCAGAAAGACATCAAAAAAAACCCAACAAAATAAGCTCCAAAACAACAACTACAAAAAACCCAAACCACAAAAATGCTCCACAACAACACCAAGGAGGAAAACATCCACAAACAAACAACCCAAAAAACACCAAAAAAGCCCTAAATGCTTTCCAAAGACAGAATTTTTTTTTGGTTTTGCAATTTTCATATGTCTTGGTTTTTGAGAATAATGGTGGAAAATTCAGAATTTTGAAAATATTCTGGTTTTATACCCTGAAATTAATATTATAATTTTCATCTCTGACATGCATTTTCTGCTATGTGTAGACATTTTCTCATTTTGATCTGGTAACCTGTTTGCTTTTCAGTCCAAGGAAGGTGGAAACACAAGCTGGAAAAAGAATACGGAAAGCCTTTGTGCAGCCTGTGATGCTTCTGGATGGTTTGGAAATGAGGAGCATAATTCCAGCCTCACAGTCACAGCCTTGCGGGGGGACTGACCCAGATCTCCAGGCTGAGCCTGCAGAGGCAGTAACACAAAAACACAGCTACGTGTGTGTCTGTGTGTGTGTGTGTGGTGCTGTCCACACAGCAGCAGGGGCTGGGAAAAATGCTCAGCTCCACGGCTGCTGGTGCTCATCGACAGCTGGTTTCTGTAGGAGGCTGAGCTAGAAAATGTCATGTTTTATGAAACTGCCTCCTTCACCCGGACAATTGCAGTGAAAGACAGAAGCGGAGCAAACCTCCAGCGTTAGCAACTTCCAATAGTGATGATTTGGCCTAAGGTCTAGTATCATACCTAATTTTTCAGCAGTCAATATGAAGTATAAGTAAAAGAATGGAAGAATAGAATAAATTTTAATCATTAGCAATTCAGTCTGTTTTGTTTCCTGCATTTTTTTTTCACTCTTGTGAATCTTTTCTGCCCATAAAAATGGTCCTCTTTACATATAAAAAGAGTTCTCTGTTGCAAATATCATGAGAGCTTTATTTCTTATAAAGCAGCAGGGGTAGAGCGACATTAATGTGAAGAATAGACAGGAACTTCCAATATTAACTTTGGTTTTCCACCATCTTTAAACCTATACAGAAATTCACATGATTAATTGTAGATGTCTACAATGAAGATATCACCTTAGAAGCTCTGCATAGTTAGTGGGCATTTCCAGGATGTAATTCATCTTAGACCAAAGTAGAGATTTTAAAGAGATCAGATAAATTGCGACCTGGAAGTATCTATTGTTCTTCACCAAGTATAATGGAAGATGAGTGAGCTGGCAAGATGATGATTTCTGTACTACTGATGTCTAGATTTAGCTGCAGGCACGCCTGTCTCGTTCCTGGCCTGTGCAGAAGCAGACTCAACAGCTGCAACTCCATCCATCAGACTGCTGTGACTCATGTTGGACTGGAATTTGGCTTGAATAAAGGTCATAGCAAAGTCACAGCAAATGACATTTTCAGTCTAGTCACCTTTTCATTTTACAGGTATCCACACTGCTCTAAGCAGCACGTATGAGCAAGAGAGCCTCTTTGTTTACCCAGAAAAGCATCAAGTCATTAAATCTGAAAAAGATGACAAACAGATGCAAGGGATTAATTCCAAACACGTCTGAAAGCCATTAACAATGCTATCTGAGCTTCTCTCACAAACCTGAAGAGTGTTATTTCTGCTACATGTAACTTTCCTATTGCTTAAGCAGTCACCGACATTTTTGGAAATAAAA
Organism: Molothrus aeneus; assembly: GCF_037042795.1. NCBI lineage: Eukaryota > Metazoa > Chordata > Aves > Passeriformes > Icteridae > Molothrus > Molothrus aeneus. The sequence goes on from NC_089680.1 coordinate 5,514,577, forward strand.
AACTGAATTCTGTATTTTCTCAGGTGAGATTTCTGAAGTGCGCTTCTTACACAGCCTGGGGTGATGCAATATTTTGCTATATGTGAATTAAATATCTGGATTTCTGTACTGAAGAGCCCCAACTGGCTTTGGCAATGACATGTCTGTGAGCACACTAAGGGCACCAGGACACATGTATAGGTGTAATTGTGGCACCAGGTTCCATTTGTCTCATCCATCCAGAACAACATCTTCTCAGTCCTGAGGAGGAAATGTGACTGAAGAAATAATCACATTGAAAAAAAAGTACTTTTAAGTAGCCTTATCCTTCCTGAATATTTCAATTCTATAAGACAGCTAGGATATATGAAGTAGTTGCTGATAAGATCTGGTGACAGAGAGCTCATATGAAAATAATAATTAAAATGCTTGAAAGGAGGGTTTCTCACTCAGTTATCTTCTTTACCCTTTATGTTCCCACCATTAAATAGAATCTCTTAAATGCAGATGGATTCTTAGATGTTCAGAGAAAAAAGAGGCTTGAATCCTGAGCTGACATGGACTGTGAGAGTGCTTCAGCCTTATGAACCTTCCCTTGTTGATATGAGAAAAAACTGACCTGGCTTGTTTAATTATGTGAGAGGATTTGAAGCTGGGAGACACCAGCAGCCCAGAGTCAGATTTTGTCTCTGAAATGGATTTGAAGAGGTTTCTGGATTCTGTCTGTCTTGAATTGCCGTTTTAGGTGCCTCACTTTGTCCTCAAGTCCCTGTGACCATGTCAGGTGTCTGGCTGCATTCAGACATCACAGCAATTGTTGACAGCTCAAGAGTAGATCTCATTTATAGGTTGGACAACTCCTGTTCCTATGTCTCAGTGGAATCTGGAAAGTGGCACATCCTTTTTTTTCCCAGGAGTGGTGAAAATAAGTATAAAGAAATTGCAGCTACAGTATCTTCCTAATTAAGCTGTTATGGAATAAGCTCCCATTTCACTTACTCTGGTGTAAACCAAAAATAAATTACAGCTACCTTAGTTTGTATCTGTATATGTTGTCACAAGAAAATTAACTTGATAATCTTTTCTTAAAAATTCTAGTGTGTTATTTGTTTGTTTGTTTTCATAAGATTAGGGTGAAACTGTTGATTAAGGGGAGAGACTTTATTCAAACTGTTTGAAAGACAAGGAGAAAGGGCTGTTGCACTGATGAAGCATAATCACATTAATACTTTATTGCTGTATTTGTCAATATATTAGAGCAATATTTTATTGTATACATTATTAAATGTTGCTGTTAAATGTTTTATGCTGGTTTGTTCCTTTTTTTTAAATTTTGACTGTGATAAATTTTGATCTGAAAGACTTTTTTTTTCCTTTGAAACAAGAAAAAATGGTATCATTACATTAAAGAGAATTTATGATATCTAAGTCAAACCCAGTAAATAAAAAAGGTGGTATTTTTCTGCCTCTTCTTAATCTTTCCCCTTCCCACCTGCTCTCTTTGTGTGAGTTCTCCATTATTTTCCCAGAAACTGGAGGGCTTATGACTTTAAAATCTGTATTGTTGGAGGCTGAGAACTCTTTGCTTTTACAGTATCTCTACAAAACATCTGTAAGACCTAAGCAACAAGCAGGAATTGGCTCAACAAGGAAATATAGATGAATCACTAAGTAATACTGTCTACAGTTTGACTTCCCAGGGGAGTGAAGAAAAGGAATAAAAAAAGCAACATACTAACCAAACTACTGAAAATAACATTGTAAGTTTGAACTGTTGAATGGAAAGTTAGGCGAAAAAGGAAAGAATACAGAAATCAGGGGCATACTAGCTCCAGAAGCCAGGAAATTAAATGCAAGATTTTTGAAGTCTCACAGTACTGATGGATCCTTAATAAGAATATTGTGCCTGCCTGCCACTTGAGCTTTTGAAAACACCTTCCTGAAATCCTTTATTCCCTTTTCATGTAGATGTGTCATATCCATAACAGTCATGGAAGGCCTGCACACCCTTTAACATGGAAGGAAGGAGGGAGGAAAAATGTAGATCACTATGTAGAAAGCCAAATAAAGCACTGCTTCACAAATGGAAATCCAAAACCTGAGGAATCATGGCAGGGAGTCCAAATGCTTAGAGAAAACCTTGAATAATTTCATGTGTGGTTGAAAAAAAGCAAGTTAGGAGGAGACTGAGGGGAGACCTCATCACAGTCTAAAACTTCCTTGTGAGGGCAAAAGGAAGGGCAGGCAATGATCTCTTCTCTCTGGGGAGCCCTGAGAGGACCCAAAGGTATTGCAGTTGTGCCAGGGGGGGTTGGGATTGGATATCAGGAAAAGGTTCTTCTCCCTAGCGGTGGCTGGTCCCTGGAACAGACTCCCCAGAGCAGCAGTGGTCACAGCACCAAACCTGAAAGAGCTCAAGAAGCTTCTGAACAATGCTCTCAGGGTCAGGTTGTGACCCTTGGGAAAAGTTCTTTGCAGGGTTAAGATTTGGACTTGATGATCCTTGTGGGTCCCTTCCAAATCAGGTTGTTCTGTGATTCTGTGATTTTGCTCCTGGCTTTTCTCACTGTTCTGTTACTGCTCAGAACACAAAGCCTCCACCCTGTGCTGGCAGTCTTGCTGCTGCCAAAGCATCCTGCTTCAGGGGCTTTGAGAAAAGCTCCCCAAGGAACATCTCCTGAGGCATCCATGTCTTCTGTCATTATTACTGTAAGGTGACTGCCTGGAAACTGAACAAACTGCTGCTTGAACAGTGGTTGTTCAATAATCACTGAATAAATGTTTAATAAACTTTGTAAGATCACAGACTTTAAATATACTTTTCCATCTTATAGATGTTATTTTTCTGTCAGAGGAGCCACCCATCCCACCCATTTCTTCCAGGCTGTTTTCTGATATCATCTAATAAAGAATTTGAGGTAATTTATTTAGAATTTCCATTTGGTCATGTGTGTGGAGCATGGATTCTTTTGAAAATATGTTGATAACTAGTCCTAAAGCAAAAGAATAAATTCCTTCCTTTTGTAAATCCGATCAATGTGAAGCTGAACTTACCCATTTTTTTTTCCTATAAGACCAGGGTATTTTCTCAAATCCCAGTGGAGCACTGTTTATGAGTGTGGTTTTTAATTGCAATCATGCTACTAGATTGAACTGAGCTCTTGGTCATCCTTGACTGATCCTTCCTTCATCATCCAGAAAATCCTTTTTCATCTTCCACCATAATTATAATATGGCAACCTATCTAACTTAGTACATTTTACAATTAGCTACTAATTATTGAATTCTCTCTGACACCAATCTTTACCACTGCTCCATGCCTATATGTAAATTATTTTATTATTGACAGACTGACTGTAAAGTGCAACAGGATATTTTTCTGTAGATTTTTGAATGAAAGACAATTTATAAATTTTTTTTTCTTTGTAAATGCCTAGATTCACATAAGAGTGTATAGCTGTTATTTGCATGCATGCATAGGTACATGCACTCCCATACACATGTAGGACAAAATGCTTTGTTTGCAGATTGTTGTTTGGTGTTCTTTAATTTGTTTTTTCTGTTGCTGTTACATTTTTGCATACCATAATACCTTGGAGGGGTGAGAAGGTAGGTGTTTGTTTTTTCCTCTCAAGGGAAATAAAATTTTCAAAATGAAACTTTAATGTTTTAGTTTAAATGAATGTATATGTTGTAAACAGTTATTAATATCACGGCAATTTTTGCTAAAGCTATGTCAATGTTATTCTTTGGCAAAGATGTGCAAAGAAGAAGCCTTGATTTTCAAGACTGCAATAAGGGAGAGACGTTAGGGCAGCCAGTTTCTACATGCACCCAATGATACCTGCCCTTCTCTGGAACAGTCAGACCAGACACAGGAAGAGACAATATCACACCAAACTGCTCTAGGGGACTGCTCTATGTGTGAGAAATGGTGGCTGCCACCTCTGCATCAGTCAGGTAACGCTTCCCTCTCACCTCACATTTGCATTTCTCTGTGTAAATAGAATGATGAGGGTCACAAGATTTTGTCTCTGGACTAGATCTAGTGCTCAGCATCCTAAGCGAGACACAGGACACTGAACTGCAATTATGACTCACCTTCCTTTGGCTCTGGCGACAGAGGCCTGTAATTTTGGGGCTGGACACTCTGAGCTCTGTTTCTGCTGAGATATTAATGGCTGAGGATAGTACAAAGTGTATTGGCAGCTGCAGCATCGCTGAAGATCATCAGCTAGTTAATCACAGTGTATGCAGTGTAACAACTCCATCCTATTAGCAGCATGTTGTGGGATTTTTTTGCAAGAAGATTTAGAGTTTCTAAATGACATTTGGTCCCGCATGCCAAGTGCTGTATTTTCCCAAACCAATAGGCAATCCCTGCCCCAAAAAGCTTAGACCCTGATCCACAGAGGTAATTCAGCTCTTACTTTCTAGTCCATCAAGATAAATTACCTTGATTTACCTTTGTGAATCTGGGCCCCAGAGTTGAAAGAAACAAAGCATAATAGGAGAGAAAGTGTGACTGTCCCCATGTTGCACAAAAGCACAGAGAAATGGAATTGCCCAAGGTCATGTAGGGCACAACAGGAACAGAATTCAGGTCTCTGAGTCCCAATCTAACATATTAACTACAGATTCTACTTTCTTCCCCTCTGTGCTTTTATACTTTCATGCATGGTACAGAAAAGACCAAGTGCCATATATTATTGAACCAATCTCTCCTATTTTAAGCTCCTGACTTTCTGTTGCAAAGGTGCTTAGCAGGAAATTAATCAAGGGTAAAAAAAAAAAAAAAGAGAAATAAATTAAAGGAATCTATAAATGTATTTCCAGCAATTTGCAACTAGAAAGTTAGATCAATACAATATGAATCAGAAAATACAATAGGAAAACAAACAGAAAAAGGTCTCTACGTTAAAGAATGTCATACTTACATTCCCACTGTATTAAGCCCTTTAGAAAAATCTACTTCATCTGTATTATTTCCTCTCTCTTTCACTTTAAAGACAAATCTCATAATTTTCACTTTTGCATATGCCAACACCTAAACCAATTTCAATAAAGTTTCCTCTGCCTGGACCATGCCCTTTTAAGCCCCCCCCTCACTTTTGAAAGCTGCTCTGGAACTTGTTTCTCCTTTTTTTTTTTAATTTTTTTTTTAATTATTATTATTTAAGGATCATAAAGTGTAAGTCAGGTTGCTGCATTTTCAGAGACAGATGAAGCAAAGTGCTCCACTGGGAGTATTCAGCCCCAGTGCCTTGCTGTATTATGGCATATGGAGTTGCGTCTCCAGGCGCTGACATTAGCAGTCCTGCTTCAGGTAACTCATTTAGCTTTGGTGTCATTTTACAATAAATATACCATCCACCGACACAAATTAGACAGCTATTGAGATTAATTTTGAGGGACTATCGGCAACATCTTAAATCAAAAATCATTCTTTATTAGCATGCTTGGCTGTACAGTGCTCTCTTTTCCCCTTCCCCCCTCCCTTGCCTGCCACAAGAATAAATGAGCCCCCATGGTTGACACAGCGCATCAAGTGTTTTATAATAGTCTAATTGTAGCTAATGGTTTGTGCAGCTAATTAAGGCCCTATGAATTACAGTAATCAGTCAGCCTCATCTTCTAAACCAGATAGTTCTATTCAAGCGTCCCTTTAGGAAGAAACAAAAAAAAAAGAAAAAAAAAAAAACAGAGAGAAACAGGAGAAAAAGTCTGAAAAGAAAGAGAGAGAAAGCAAAGAAAAAGAAAAGAGAGCATAATGATGTGGTATGTTCATTATGGTGCAAATAAATTAATAAAACTTTTCTTTCCATTTCTTGTTAGTTATTACAGAAATGCTTATGTAAAGCATTTATTTTGGGTCCTGGCATTTTTATTTGCAATAGCAGAAGAGGGAATTATGGTGTTCTTATTTCTGATGCAGGATATAGATTGCAATGATGGTACTTCATTGGCCAAGAATATCTTTAATTGGGCAAAATGCTCTGGCTAAATTGTGACCCATCATCATTTAAGATAAATGTTAAACACAGGAAAGGTATACGTAAGCACTAATTGCACTGTAAGCAGATGTTGTGGGTGAAACTGGAGGCTGTAAATGCAGAATATGTTATTAAGTTATGGACAGGGCTTTTTTAGTGCAAGATGGTGGGTAGCTCCTTTGAGAGAATGTCTGTACTGCCCAGGACTTTTACTCACCAGCTCATCCATGCTGTTGTGTGTTAAGCAGATAAGTGCTCCATGAAAAGTCCATCACTGCTCCCTTCTTTCCACAGTGGAATGGAGGAAGGGGAATGAAAGAGTAGAAGCAAGGAAACACATGGGCCAGGATAAAAATAGCTTAATAAGTGGAGGAGTGGAAGAAGAGAGAGAAAACACAAAGTCAAAAAACTTTATGCAAACAGAGTAACTGACCATGTCCCATCTTCAGACCAAAACACAGACAATACCCAACCAGAATATAAGCTGCTCAATCCTCCCACATCTCCTTTATTTTTGAGCATGACAACGTGCAGCATAGACTCTCTCACTGACAAGATTGGGTCCTCTGCCTGGTTATGGTTTCTGTGAGCCTTAAATGCAATTATTGGGATATTATAAATAGAGAAGGCCTTGATGCTGTGTAAATACTGTTCAGCAGTAGCTAAAATAGTCTGTTTTCAGTGTCATTTTGGCCACTTTTCTCAAGCAGCACCAAACAAGCAGCTATGAAGAACCTTAACTGCAACCCAGACAGACCCAACACACAAACATTTTCCTGCCTGCAGGATGGGTATCTGTCATTCAGATCCTGACCTCTATGCTTACAAAGCACAATTGGCAGCAGAAAATGCTGGGATTTACTTTGCAGAATTTTCCTGTTTGGGAGAGACTTCTAGAAGAATAAAGGAGATAAAGAGTTAAGCACAGATCAAATTCCCTTCGCAAAATTTAATCACCACCTTAAGCCCTCACTTGAATTAGGTGTGAGTGGTGGTCAACTTTAGCACATAATACCTCTAACTTGTTTTAGGTGGCTAAACATCTTCCTTTAGCCAGATGAAGTCTAGTGAGAAAGATCTCCCAAACAGTGTTCACACCCCGTCCACCTTGAGGACTGATATGCATTTGACTTGACAATAATGGTGGTAAAGGACAGGTCTTCTTCTCCTAAAGGTCACTCCTCATTTTTCATAAAAGCTATGGGTCAACAGGAAAAAAATTTGGACTTCATCATGAGGCATGTACAGAGATGGAGGACTGAAGCAGCAAAAGAACTAAAGCATTTTGTTTAAATTTTAACCATCCAGACCTCAAGGCTTCTGTATACACTCACTTTGAGTACATCTACAATAATTAATTAAACTGATCCAGGGGATGTTCCCACATTTTTCTGAAAGTTAATATTGTTTAATTACCCCCCCCAGAAAAAAAAAAAGGCTCATTCCATACCACTCATCTTGAGATTGAATAGTAAAATTACCTCTGCTCTTGCCAAACTCTATAAGATGTCCATGTTGTTGAGTTACAGGTTCATCATTTACAGCAGCACTGATCAGAGGTACCAGATATAATTCCACATAAGCCAGGGTGTTTAGACATCCCAGGTTTTCATTGTTCAGTTCTGTTACACAACTGTCCAACTTATGTCCATATATATGGTCTGTTAGCATTCAGAGCTGAAGAGTTTCATTTTTTGTGTTACATGCAGAGCCTTGTCTTGCTGTAATTTTCAGAACCTGCCCCATCCTGAGTGGAGGATGTCATTCTGTTCATGTTTAGCAGAAGAAGGAAGAAAGCTGTGTCCTTATTGCAGAAGAGGGTGTACTTGTGACACAGCCTACAGTCAAGGTTCTCAGATGCCTATCCCAGCCATGTAGAAGATGGTGCATTTCTTGCTTTGGTGCCTAGAAAGAGATGGGAGATGGTATCTCCCCGATTCTTCAACTTGCTCTCCACAGTCACTTAAAATATAGGAAGCACAGATTCACTGATTGCCCTGCTTTAAAGCAGACAAAAACATCTCTCCTTTGATGAAAGGCTGAGAGAACTGATATTATTCTCTGAAAAGAGAAGGCTTTGAGATGAGCCTTATTGTGACCTTTCAGTACCTGAAGGGGTCCAGTAAGAAAGATGGAGAGGAGCTCTTCTCAAGAGCATAGGGGGACAGGACAAGGGGGTATGGCTTCACACTCAAAGGCAGTAGGTTTAGATTGGATATTTGGAAAAAAATTCCTTACTAGGAGGGTGCTGAGGTCCGGGCACAGGTTACCCAGAGAAGCTCTGGCTGCTCCATCCCTGGAAGTGTTCAAGGCTAGGTTGGATGGGTCTCTGAGCAACCTGGCACAGTGCAAGTTGTACCTGCCCATGACAGTGGAGTTGGAATGGGATGATCTTTAAGGTGCCTTGCAGCCCAGGCTATTCTGTGATTCTATGTATAGTGTGTTGATCACAAATTTAAACTGATGATACCTTTTACTGTTCCACCATTTGTTTGAAAACTTCTGAAAATCTTGATCTTGTGGTACTAGGCACCTAAAAAAAATTATTCTTCTGATTGAGTTTCCTTTCTAATTTCCTGAGTTGTTGTTTAATTTTGTTGGTTTGGTTTTTGTTTTTCTTTTCTGTACTCTCACTTGTGTTATGGGAATTTGTTTCAGAATAATTTTTCTGAAAACTTCCAGTGCCAGACAGATTAGCAGACTGCACTGCCTGCCATGTTGCAATTTTCCCCCTTTTACAGAACATTCTATCACAGCCTCTCAATGTCAGCTACTTCACATTTGCAGTCCACACTCCAGCTTCGTACTTAAAAAGTTGCCAGTCCATTTTTATGCCAGAACAAACCAGAGCTAATATTTATGAATGGCTGACTCCCTGATAGTAGGAGACTAGCATAAGAGGTCTGAACCATTTTAATGCATCTAAAGCTCTGCTTCAGGTAAGCACTGTCTGGGACTGGTCAAGTACTAAATGTTATGCATATGTTCAAGTGCCTAGCTGAATCAGGACATGATGAAGGTGCATTTTCATCAGTCCATTTAAATCAATTCTGATCTGTAACCCCTCTACTCACTGCTGTGTTTGAATTATGTTTTTCATTCGCAGACTGGATTTCAGTATTGCTGTTACAATGAACAGAATGGGAAGAAGGCTGAAAGATTAATGAAATACGTTTGTGATCTATTCAATGTGAAACAGATTTTGCATGTCCAGAAGTGAAAACCTAATACAATACCTAGGATTGAACTAAAATTTGGGTTGATAAAATTAGTCAAACTTCTCACCTTGCTTTTACTTACTCCATTGGCTCTTCTAGATCTAGTCCCATAGTCACGCTTTTTCTTTTTCTTTATATTTACTTTATATATTAGGCTACCACTTGCTCAGTGCAAGGTAAATATAGCTTCAGATACAAAATATGCTGTTTATGCTTAGGTCATGATTTTCATTCATTGTGTACACTTCCTTCTTGCATAAATACCCATAACAAATGGGGATGAAGAATCACATCAAAAGAATGCCTGACATAATACAGCTAAGGGTGGGGTCATGCTGAAGCTCATGCTATATAGAACCAGAGCTGAAATTTAGAAGTATTTGAAATTCAGATACAGCTAAAATCCCCTAAGTGGTCGTGGTTCCTTCAGTAAACTGTATTCAAAGTGAAATTATCTCCTTTTCCCGACCTGGCTATTAAGCTATCGTCTCAGCACAGCCACTGTAGAATTTTCTAAAATTAATGGATTTATTAGTGATTCCTGAGTCTGTATGGTTGGTTTTAGCTGAAGGTACAATATTGTCTTTTATTCTCATTTTTCCTGCATTCCTAGAGCTCTTTAACATTTACAGAAATGTTACATTAGCAAAAAAGAATAGCCCCCATCTCTGTTCCAGATTTATATAAGCTACACATGGTGCAAAAGCTCTCCAAAGTACTATTTCTTAATAATAATACAATTAAAGTAATGAAGAAATTATCTAAATAAGCAATGAGGAATATTGACAAGGAAGATTCCCTGAACAAGATACTTGCCTTCTGGATGAAGTATCAGATAAATATGAACTGGGAAATAGGATAACAAAAAGTGTTATAATTTATTAGGGATCATAGACCAGGTTATAGTAGAGCCATAAATACAATCCAGATCTCCTAATTCCCATTCCAGTGTTCTGTCATTTACATCAAAAATGTATCACACTGTAAACTGACTGCATGGGATTATTCTGCTCAAACAGTAATGGTAAATATGGCTATTATTATTATTATTATTATTATTATTATTATTATTATTATTATTATTATTATTAGTGTATGTTGGAAAAATAAATAAATAAATGACCACTCTTTTCTAAGTAGGGGCTCAGCTTTCAGAGTGAAGATTTGCAGAACTGTCTGTATGTATCTGATGACTTTAAAATACTCAATTCACAAAGGACTCCATTCACAAAGGACTCCATTTCCTTCTGGACAAGCATGGAGCTAGCTAAATGTTAGACGGCCTTGACCCAGAGTGGGCAGTTGAATGAAGGCTTGTGTCTGTACAGGGTGATATCAAGCCTCACCAGAAAAGCAGAAACTCGCAGTCAGTTTGTTGATGTGTTTTCCAAACTTCTTTGACTAAATCTGCAATCAGTATGGGGATCATTCAAACGCAAATGTCAGAGGGTGAACAAGGGAGATCGTGTGAATTATCTTGGGACAGCTACACGATCCTTTTGCTGCCCTCCTCTGACATGTAGCCAGTATTCCTGAGGGCTAAAAGTCCCACCACGAGAAGTGAGACTTGTACTCTCACCTTTAATATTTTCTCATGTATGAGCAAATTCAAGATTAGCTAAAGACTGAGCAAAAGAACATAGGAAAATGAGGATTGCTCTAGATTCTTTGCTAGAAGGAAGCTCCTTATGTGTATGTTCCTTCATCCACAACTTAAAATGAATATTTTATTTTATCACTCCAAAGTGAAAATGAATCTTTAAAGAAACATAGGGCTCTTTGTGGCATCCTGACTATATATTTATACTTTATGTTTATGTATATACTAACATTTTTGAATTTCTACTCCCATTCCCAACTTTGTGAATAATATTGATACAGGTGAAATAGGAAGAAGTGGAAAAAAGTGTTGTCACAGTTATCTATAATTCAGAAGTTGGATACTGTGTGGACACAAGAAAGCTATCAGTTTGTACCTCTTCTAGTAATCTGTGCTTCATTCTCATCAAATGCTCCAATATTTGAGCTGCTGCATAAAATCAGCTTTGAATGAGCCCTTTCCAACACCTATAGAGACTTCTAAGATACAGTCCTGCATTAAGGAAGATGTGTAATAAGTAAGGTTCAAACGACACTAAAAAATAAGATTCAAGGAAGTCATTTAACAGGGGTCTTTTTTGTGAATATCAAGATGAGATGCACTTGTCTCAATGCATTTCTTAGGAGAATAAACACCAGATTTATTATTGTGGATTCCATTTCAGAAGTTATTAAAAAAACGTTCTGTACAGCTACTCAGAACACAGAGATTACAAAGTCCTTTTCAGATATCAGTTTGTAAATGTGTCAATAAAGTATGCCATAGAAAAATTAGCTATCATTAATAGAAATTATTTTTAATTTTTATCTTATTTTTATCATATTTCATTTTATTTGTATGATTGTACTGTTTCCATTTCTTAGTCAAACTCTTGTGCTCAAATAATTATTCTGAAACTTATTTCCCCCTGTAACTTAGTTTACCTTTCAGTCTGTGTGATTTATGAGAACTAAATTTAAGCCTGTAACTAAGATTTCCACTAAATTGAGACTCTTTACAGCAAGAAAAAAAGAAACATTTATTGTCTATGCTACACTGTTCATAGATACAGGCACTTATAGAGACTGATTTTACTAAAGTGCAGTGAATATGTACATCCATTTTGTCTGTTAACAGTGAGAACAGAAAATGTTGACATTTACATGCAAAATCCTTCCCCATAAAAGCAGTGGAATGCACTTTAAACTCTTCACTATTTCATCAAAGAAAAACAGATTCATGGATTTTAAAGTCAAAAGAACTCGCAGAAAAATTAGGCTTGAATCAACCTTTGAAGACTATCCAAATATATGCTGAACACAGAATGATGCAGATCTCAATCATGTTGCTCAGTTTTTCTTTCAGACAGTTTTGAAGATGTCCAGAGATGATGACCTTTCTCATCTCTCTTAGCAACCTGTTCCAGGGCTTAACAATTTTTATCGTTATTTTGTTTGTTATTCCCTTTTGTTCAATGAAAATTTCTCTTGCCACATATTGGAACTATGGCCTCCTGTCAGTTCTGTGTGTACCTCTGAGAGCATTCAACTTCTATCACCTCTATTATGGTGTAGATGGAAGCTGAAATATTTATCCTTGTCTTTTCCAGAATAATATATATGTGATATATTCCAGCATTCTCTCTTGGTCATCCCCTCCCAAACTCACTTTTTTTTCATTGTTTGGGTTTTCTTGTACTTGAAGGCCAAAATTAGACACAAGACTGTATGACCTCATATGACTCTGGCATATGAGTGTGCCAGATAGAGCGTCATTCTTAAAACATGCTGGATACAGATTTGTTAATGAGGATCAGCCTCATTTGGTCATCCTGGGTTGGCAAGATGACACACAACTGCCTTGTGTCAGCAAGAGCCTTGGCCCTTTTCTGCAGAGCTGCTATGTAGCCATCCCCAGCCTGCACGCAATTATTTTGCTTTGGTGAGTGCTTGGTTCATCCTATACTTCAGACTGCTGGCAAAGGTGTCAGAAGCTCCTCATTAACCATCTATCTTTCTGACTTCCTTAAATCATGACAGTTGGAAGGGACCTCTGGATATCTTACTGCCCAGCCACTATGCCAAGGCAGAGCCACCTGGAGCAGGTAACACAAGAACATGTCCAGGTGGTTTTGGGTGTCTCCAGAGAGGGAGACTCCGCCCCTCCATTGGAAACTGTCCCAGTGCTCTGCTACCTTCAACACAAAGTTATTCCTCATGCTGAGGTGAAACTTCTTATGTTTTAGTTTATAGTCAGTGCTCCCTCTTCTATCACAGGGCACCACTGACAAGAGTCTGGCACCATCTTCTTGTCACCCTCCATTAAGACATTTTTACATATTAATGAGATTCCCTCTCAGACTGCTCTTATCCAGAATAAGTAGGCCAAACTTCCTGCAGTCTCTTCTAATAAAAGGGATGCACCTGACCCCAAATCATCTTTGTGTCCTCCACTGGACCTGTTCCAGTAAGTCCATGTGTTTCTTGTGTTGAGGAGCTCAGAACTGGACTCTGCACTCCACATGAGCTTCACCAGGGCTGAGTAGAGGGACCTCCCTCAACCTGCTGGCCACACTCATCCCAATGCACCCCAGAACACCACTGTCCCTCCTGGCTGCAAGGTCACACTGATGGCTCATGGCCAGCTTGTCACCCACCAAAGCTCCCAGGTCCTTCTCTGCAGAGCTGCTCCATGGTAGGTCACCCCTCATCCTCTGCTGGTGATTGGGGTTCTCTCTCCCCAGGTGCAGGACCCTACACTTCCCTTTGTTAAACCTCATTAGTTTTCTCAATGCCCAGTTCTCCAGCCTGTCAAGTCATGGAAGACTGGAATTACTCTTTGCCAATAGAACCTGAGGCAAACACTGAGCATCTGAGTTTTTCCTATAGTCTCTAGCACAAGGACTCCTGTCCTTCCAGCAGCAATCCCGTGTTAACCTTGGTCTTCCTCTTGCTGAAAGTATTCTTTTCTCTTACTAAGTGTTGCCCTTGACATTCCTTACCAGTTTTAACTCCAGCTGGGATATGGCCTTCTTCCTTCAATCCTTGGATTCCTGGACAGTGTTTCAGTGCTATTACTCACAGTTCCACGTTGAGCTAGCCTGGCCCCTGGCCATGCTGGCCTGTTTTGTGCAGATCAAGATGGATCATTCTGGTGCTTTGAGGAGGCTGCCCTTGAAGATTTTATCTGCCAGGGCAGACTTCAAGCTTTTACACATTGCCAAGTGCCTAAACCTACTCTCCTGATACACAGGATCTTTACGCTGGTAATACCTTCCTTTTCTCCCCCCTCAATGCTAACTCATGGTCACTGTGGCAGAGGCTCCAAGTCTCAGATTCCTGTTCAGTTTGGCTTTATCTGAACAGTGAATCCAGCACAACATCTCTTTTAGTTTGGACATTCACCATCTTCCACAAAAAATAATGACAGCCATCCAGCTTAATCTTCTGTGTAGCACCAGTTACAGAATTTCATGCTTGACTCCAGCTCAAGCTACTTGAGCCTAGTAGCTTGTTTTTGTTTAGAACATCTTTTCCAGAAAAGCATTCAGTATTGATCTGAGGACAAAACAGTGGTGAATAAGCTAATTTTGTGCATAGTTTTCCTTCTTCATTAGAAATAGATTCTTATTTTTTATTTTAATTCACCTGATTTCCCCTTTCAGGTAGGTTTGTCTAGCCTTTTCTGCTAAGTGATCCTTTGGCCCTTTTTTTTTCTTATAGAGGTACTTATATAGAAAAATCATGATAGCATGGTAAAAATAGATGATCAAGTTTTCATACTGAGAGAACATCTTTTAATATTTTCTGGAACTTGGAAGTGTAAAAAGTTTCATTAAGGAGAAAGAGCAGTGACTTCTGATTTATCTAAAACTTTGTCTAAAGGGTTGAGCTAGTCCATTCAGGTATTCACTGAGGCAATTCACTCATTCCTTGGTTCTATTGTATATGTAATAAGCATTACTGTGGGCCTCAGGTAAGTCTTGAGCTGGAAAGTAATAGTATAACCTTATCAGAAGCAAAGAGTGTAGCTTCTGAAACAATGACTTTTACATAGTGAGTATGATAAATGAAAGCATTTTCCTCTTGTTTAAGAAACTAGGTTTTTATGAGTTTATTGTAGGATATTTAAAGGGATGGAGAAATCCTTTATTTGAGTTTGTAAATTTTATTGGCACTAGTGTTTCCATCTTCCTTTTTTTTTTTTTTTCTTTAATCCTGGGATTTATTGCTTTTTTATTTCAAAGCAATAAGGACTTGGGAGAAAATTCTCAGTACAATGTGTCAGACTTTTCTGCTCAGGTATAGAAGGGTATTTTAGTTTCTACTTCTCCAGTTTGGCTGATACGTTAAAACTACCTCTTTATGTGTCTGTGCAAGTAGGCATTTAAACAAGGAATTTTAAGGGGTTTTGGCGGGTTTGGTTGTGGTTGTTTTTTTCCCCATAAGGATCTCTGTATATTCCTTTAATTTAGGGTTTATGAAATTAATTTAGCTACAGGCTTTTAAAAATTTCCATTCCTATTCTTTATTTAGTTTATTTTTGTGCAGTTCTTTCCTGTACTTAAAAAGCCTCTTCAGTTTTTATGAACAAAAATGTTATTTTTTAAAGCAACTTTCAGCTTTGCAGTTCAACATATTAAAACAATCTCAGAATGATGGATGGCAATTTTCTGAGTGCAATTAATCTGCAATTCCAACTGATTTCATGATGTTATTGTCACAGTTTAAAAAGTCACTGAATACTTCTAAAACTATCCATTTTTCTTTTACTTAGTAATGCGAACATCGACTATGAATTTTGAATGCTGGTTTTTTTTCACTTACACATATTAAAAGTAGAAAGGTCAGTTTAATTTCCTGAGCTTGTTTTATTCAAATTTATCTGTTAGTTTCTTGAGTGCAGAGCTTAGCATGAAAAGCCAGGTAAAACTGGTGGAGCAGAATAGAAGAGCATGAGCAGTCCTACTGAAAGATGATGCTGGCTCTGAAGCTTTGTCAGGGCTTTTTGCCATCAGTGGGCAGCTCTGTTTGAAAATCAGTGAGTTGTCATTCAATTAAAGAAATCAGGAATGGGATCCTCTACAAGCAGCGGTGGGTGGGAGCATCACTTACTTCTGGAGTGTGCTACCAGCACGCTTCTGAAGTGGAGACAGAGAAAAAAATTGTGTGCATTTCAGTTCCTGTCAGTAATTCATTTTGCTTCATTTATCTTTGATATAAAACAAAGTTTTAGATCAACTTTGATAAATTCACAGGACTATGAGTCATTAATGACCTAAACCAAAACATGTTCATTAACAATAAACAGAACATAAGGGGGGAAGTGTTGCCATACAGGTGCATGAAATTAATTTACTAACTGAGGCTTTGTTCATATGTAGTAGCTTTCCAGGGGTCCAGAATCCCTGTAGCATCATCAGTAAGAAAGGCATTTCTATAAGGTCACAAATCCATCTTCAAAGTGGCATGGCAAGTATAGGGCAAAATGCTATATAAAACTCATTTTCTTTTCTATATCTACAGATGGAATTAAAATGATGACATTCAAAGAGATGTAAAACAATTATTTTGTCATCCCCCATAGCATTTTGTTTTGTTGTAATTTTTTAATGGACTGAAGGAATCCTTTCATTCTCCTCTAAAAAGATGGGAACTAAAAAGATCATCAACTGTCATGAGCACCAGAAAGCTAGAAAGAACTTTTCCCCATTTGACCCAGTCCACATCCCATGGTACATTTATGAAAATACAGCTGTAACTTACTGAGAATATTTTATCCTTTTTCTAGTGCATACCCTTTTATACAGCACCTGCAAATGGGTGATGATTATGTCGGATTGAAGGACAGGATATTCTCTCAAAAAGCAGCAATGAATTGGCCAACTGAATTTTCAACTGTCACAAACAAGTTTCTGCAGTTACCACAAAATAGTCCCTAGTTTTATTGCAGCTGTGAAAAACATTATGTTGGCAAGACCTCTGCTTCAAACGCTTAACTTTACTTTGTCACTTAAATTATCCATCAAAAGTCACATTTTCTAATGAGCGCCCTTTGATGTCTTTTTCTTCTTAAACTTGAGTATTTCAGCATGTCAAGGTGACTTCAAGGAGGAAATGCACTTAAATTATTGTTCATTTGAAGGGCTTTTCTTGTGGACAGCATGATTATCTCATCTTGTCAGGGAGGTGGCCAGGGGTTAGCTTTTGTTCTATCCGTGTCCTTTTTTCCTCCATCTCCAGTTTCTTACTCATTCTCTGCCAGAATACAAATCAAGGCAATGATCTGTGTTGGATAAAATGTCCATCATCTTTCTGGTGTGCATCTCTATCAAGCTATAGTAAAGTAGAGCTGTTTGTAACATTGACAAATGCAGTATTGGTGCAATCAAACTGTGGCAGTGAATACTGTGAGTGTATGACTTTCTCAACTCCCACATTAAGGGTGAGAAAACAAAAAATTGAACCTGTTAGGGAACAGCTAAAAGGAAAATTTACCACAGTCCAGGTTTTCTAATCCAGACACTGAGCTGCTTTATTTAGATACAGGTGTCCATGGTAGAGTCAAATGTCTTTGGATGCTCACCTAAGACCTCAAAAATAAGGATTTTACATTGTTAGTCATAGGTCTCTCATTTTATTTTGAGCAAGTCATTTAGGTCATCTTACTGACTTCATGGAAATGTTAATCTCCCAGGAAATTCTGTATCTTACATATTCTCTATCTTATGATCCAGCTCTGCCTGTGAAACTGGTATTTCTATTCAACCATGTGCCATTTAAATTGATATTTGGACATTTTTTATAAATACATAACAAAGGTAGGTAACAAGACAAAATGCTAAGCAAGTAAGTTAATTGCCATGCTATTTCATATTTGTTATCTTGAGTCAGGCACAGATTAAATTCCTGGATTCTGAAGCTTCAGGTCCCAATGTCAAGTCCCAAGCTAAGAATCCTTAATACCTTGCTGGCACATCCAATGTTTTATAAAACTGTATCCATCTTAAATGGAAAAGTGAACCAGTGAGCAATAGCTGCAGTTTGTATGACTCTAGATTTGGTTTCCAAAGTCTGCTAGAGGTGAGGCTCTTTCCACCATTTTTACTACTACAGAATTAACAAAGAAAATACTCCTCCTATAAAACACATTGAAAGTAGAAACAAGAAAACAAATGCTGTTCATATGACAAAAGTTAGATAATTGAAGAAATATTCCAGAAAACTATCATCTCAAGAAAAGGTTTGAAAGACTGAATTTCAGTTTGGGAAAATTTACTGTGGCAAATGGGTTTAGAAGAGGATTCAAAACACAGGGCAAAGACACACTCATCCTACCACCCACCATTTTGATAGAAATTGTTCATCCACCTTTCAATTAAATGAGCAGATTCTGGTTGCAGGCTTGGAGTTAATATGATTGTGTGACTAAAAGAAACAAACTGACATCTGGAAAAGAAATAGAAAGAAAACTATCTTCCGAACTCAAAAAAGCAATAAACGTTTTATTAAAAACTGAAACTTTATTTCAAATTCCAAGAGGATTGAGGGGCTTTATGTATATATTTTTCTTTCTGACATGACTTTGAAGTTAAAAAGGTCATACTTATTTCACCTGCTCACTAATGGCTCTGTGGCAGTAACTGTAATTGATTGCAAAGTTTTTGTGTTTTTTTTTTTCTTTTTCGTCATTCTTTATGGATTCAGATCCTGCAGATTAGAAGCTTCGGGGATTATCAGGCAGCCACAGTCAGAACTGAAG
This sequence comes from Molothrus aeneus, assembly GCF_037042795.1. Lineage (NCBI taxonomy): Eukaryota > Metazoa > Chordata > Aves > Passeriformes > Icteridae > Molothrus > Molothrus aeneus. The sequence continues at coordinate 5,533,107 of NC_089680.1, forward strand.
AATTATCAGAGGATAATCTTGTACTATTGCAAACTCCCTGCTATTAGGTATCATCCAATCATTCAATCAAGGAATTGTTATATATTTGTTCAGCTGCTCTGCATTGTTAAAGTCTCCTTCATTCCCTTTCAAATTTGCTTTCATGAACTGTATAAGCATTATAGATGGTACATAATAAGTCTCTGCTGTAAAGAAAGAGCTGATACTTTTTAATTTATTTTTATTTAAACCAAGGTCAAGGTTGAAGAATCACGCCCATGCACAGAACTTAAGATAATAAAAAATTATTTATAACTTTTCCTCTTAGTTTCCATGGGCATGCTTCTCTTACTCTCTCTTCAAATTAAGACTTTGTAGACAGCAGCTCAGAGGCCTAACATGAGTGGATCAAGAGTTGTCCAAAATGAGGGCAAACAGATCCCAATCCCAGTAGCTGCTGCTTTTACTATCTCAGGCTGGCAACTTTTAGAAGAGGAATACTGAGAAATCCTGAAAGAAAACAATTTACACCCTCTAAACACAGAGGAAGAGGGTACCAATCTCTCTATGTCATTGGCTACAACTCCTCCTTATCTTTTCCTTTGATGCCAGCAAGGAAACGGTAACAGAGAATTAGGTTGAAATGTCTCTGTGGCTTCACTGAGTTGTCCACTAAGAGATTGATGAATTTCCCTTCACATGGATGTCACTGATGACACAAATTGCAGGGCCAAGAGGAATAAGGCCTTGACATTCTAGAGATAACCCCAGGCAACAGTGGGAGCAGGTTGAAAAATGACACCACTTGGGCTAATTTTTAGGTCATGAGTAAATGTGAAGGGCTGGGCATTTTCTGAAAGGCTAGAAAGTAATGTCAGCAAGACCTGGTATTTCATGCATTCTCCTATGCGTGAAACTCATTGCTCTTTTACATTGGAATAAGAAACCGCAGCCCTACATGTTTTAAAAACTCATGAAAAAAGACAACTTCTCATCTCTCAAAAAGAGCACTAATCAAATATGTTAATATCTGGTAACTTCAGAAATTTTCTCCTTTGACTCTGCCTCTATACCTAACCATCTATGTTCTCAGAATGCCATTATTTCTAGGAAGAATATGTTAGCCAAAGTAGGATTAAGCTCATATGCCATACAGACCAAGAATACACATGTGGCCAGTTACAGAAGCTCATCTAATGGCATGGAACAATACTAATTCATTCATTCTGTGCACTCACTTGTGTTTGTCTGTCAAAACAAGGTTTTCTCATTCACTGAAGGCTGCTGTTGGACTCCTTTTGGAGTCTTGTCCCTGCACCAAGTGACATACAAGAACTCACAGAAACTCATCTCCTTTACCATGCTCATTATCTAATCCTCCTTAAATATATGCAGGGGAGGAAACAGACAGCAGAAGCATTTTTTAGCTTGAAGAAATTTCATATCTACAAGTGAGTCAAGATTCCAAGAAAAATATTTTCCCACCCGAATTCTGGGCATCTAGTAGGCTAGATGTGAGTCTGTCTGACTGTGAGTGAGTGCATGCTGCATCTCATGGTGTCATGGTTTTGGCTGGGATAGAGTTAATTTGGTTTTTAGTAGCTGGTACAGTGGTGCAATTGGCATTGACTATGAGAATAATGCTGATACCAGAGTGATGGTTTAGTTGCTGCTCAGTAGAACTCACCAAATCAAGACTTCTCAGATTCCTGTGCTCTTACAATGAGCAGATGCACAAGAAGCCAAGAGGCAGCATGACCAGGACAGCTAACCTGAACTGGAGAAAGGGATATTCCCTACACAGAGCATCACCCCAGTGTATAAACTGGGCAGAGTTGGCTGTAAGTCACTGCTCACCCCTGGAAAACAGGCTGGGCATTGATCAGTGCCCAATCATGCGAGCAAACATGTGAAACATTTGTTTCTCTTCAGTTTTATTCCTCACTCTCCCTTTTTTATGTTTGGATGATGATTGGGTTATTTCAGTTATTTGGGTTATTTCAGTTATTAAACTCCTTTTATTTCGAGCCAAGAGATTTACCTTTTCTTTGCCATTTTCCTCCCTGTTGGGTGCATGGTGGGGGCTGAGTGAGTGGCTGCAGAGCCCAGAATTACCAGCTGGGGTTAAAACATGGGCCTGTCAGCACATGCTTGCTCAAGGAATTTGGGCAAACTACAAGTGTCTCTTATGAAAATACACATAGTTTAATGATAACAAATGAGAAAAATATATGCTTTATACTGTCCCAATTTTCTCATAAACAGTATTGCTCTGTGTGAGAGCTTCAATGCTGGAAAATCTAAGGGGAAAGAGAAAACCTCTCAGTATTTCTTTATCTATTTATTTTATTTATCTATTTTTTTCTTTATCTATTTATTTAATTTATTTAACTCTCCAGTAATTAATTACATAAATTAAGCTGAATGCTTGAAACAAAGGAGAGGGACAAAAGTATGAGTCCTCTGAGGCCCTGAATATTTTTAGCTTGCCACACAACCCTCTTGATGAGATTTATAACTTTTCACACAGGGAAGTAGCAGGAAGGAATTCCTGAATGGAAAATTGTTTACTTGAAACCAAGTCCACAGCGGGAGTTAGCTGTCTGGCCTCACCTGTGTGGCTGACAGGACTTAAGTGCTACCAATACTCCATTGGTCAGCAAGGAAATTCAGTATATTCAATGCTGACTAATAGGACCCTGCATTATACAGGTGATGCCAAAAAGAAGAGATTAGTCCCATATCACCCAGAAGAACTCTGGTCTTCCAAAAACCAATATTTTTGTGAATTTTGGCTATTATTTTTTAAAGAGAGAGCTACTTTGTTCCAGAACAGAGGTTCCTCCCACTGTAACAAACTGGCATCTGCAGGTCTTACCTGAAGTGCAGAACTTACACAAGCAGGAAAATGCCTGAATGGACTTAAACTTCTTTTTTCTGGCAAATGACCAGCTACCTGCTTGAGAATAAAACCTGATAAATTAATGACATGCACCTATTTCTAATCTGGGAAGAACAGTTTGTCTGCTTCCCACTGCTCTACCTAGAATGCCAAGTAACTGTGTGTGCTTCCTCTCTGTTTACCAAATAAAATAACTTTAAACTACTTTTTGATTTATCATTATAAGCCTACAAATATTCTTACCCTGGATCTATCCCTCCTGTTCAATTTTTGCAGTTCATATAAAATTATCCATTAAGGGAGCTCACAGAAATTATCTGCAGCCCAATTTTTATGGTATTCATATGGAAAGACATCCACAAGTTCTCTGGGTTTCAGAGGGAGCATTTATCCATGGGAACCAGCGTACAGGCTTCTTTCCCTCTTGTCATAGAGCTGTTCAGAGACATGTTGTACAGAATAGAGTCCAGTTGTCTGAAGGAGGGAGCAAAGTGCACCCTCAGCAAGTTTGCTGATGACATGAAAAAATTAGCTGGAACATCTTCCATAAGACGAAAAGCTGGGAGAACTGGGGCTGTTAAGCCTCAAGTAGAGACAGCTCAGAGGGATCTTATCAATGGATATAAATACCTAAAGGAAAGGTGCAAAAAAGGCAGATTCTTTTGTGGCCAGGACCAGAGGTAATGGGCAAAAGTGAAATGCAGGGGGTTCATCCTGAATATCAGAAAATGCTATTTTGCTGTGAGGATAACTGAAGGCTGGTACAGGTTGTCCAGGGATGTTGTGAGGAACTCCATTCTTGGAGATACATAGAAGCCATCTAGACATCATTGGGCAGCTCACCATAGTTTTCCCTGCTTGAGCAGAGAAATTGGGCCAGATGACCTTCAGAGTGCCCTTCTCACCTCAACCAATCCATTATTCTGTGATACTGTGATGTTTATCTGGATGCACCTTTTTTAACTGCAGGTTTCCTACACCTTTGTGAAAAAAATTTTGCCTAACAGTTTGTGCAGTATGTCCAGGGAAAAGAGTCTTAAGTATGCAAACAATATTCACCCAAAACTTTCTAGGCTCTTTTTTCCCCCCAGATAATGATTCTGGAGACCTAGACTTTACCCTGAATTTAGGTTCCCTTTCAAGATCAAACATTTGACTCATGTCTAGACCAGAATTCTGCTCAGCATAGAAGCCCAGAAGTTAGGCTGACAGATAGACAGACAGATTGAGTGACTAGGTATTTAATTCTCTCTCATTCAGCTCCTGAGCTATCCAAACTTTCCCAGCTCTGCTCCAGCACATGCAAAATCCTGGCTCAGAAGCAAATGTTGCATTTATTGTGCATAGCTCACAGACGGATATCGTACAAATGCAAACAAATATGAATGATAGATGCTGAATAATTGCTGTGTGTTCTCCTGACTCACACCTAATGTAAGAAAGATCACTTTGGTCCTTTGTTTCCTGGCTGTTGTTACTTTTGGTTCATATTTATTTTGTTGCCTTAGCTGTTATTTTGTCAGCTTCAGGTGTTTCCTTTGATTAACACACAGCATGTTTTCCCCTAGTCTGTTTTTATTTTTTTTTTTCCTACTAGCTCTGTCATAATCTGTCAGGTACATTATCTTTTTATATGTAAGGGTTGTTACAGAAATATTTGATAAGCAGATTTTAAAGAAATCATATGTACATTTTTAATCTAAATACATAGATATGTTTTAGGAAAGAAAAATGGATACATATGACACAGACAATTGTGATACACAGGGCTGTGTATGCTCAATGCCTTTTATACTCATAGTAAATGGAAAGTGGTGTTCAAAGCACTGGAAACTCCTTCATCAATTGTTTAGTCACATTATGGAGAAGATTCTGTCTCATATCTTACCCCTTCTCTCTACCATCTCCTACATTCTGTTTTCCTGTTTTGTACCTGGAATGTTGGGCTCTCATTACAATAGGCAGGGTATAGAAGCAGTGCCTCAGGACACACTGAGATTTCTCATATGGTTCATGGCAGGACCAGACCTCACCCTGAAACAGGGATTTTACCAGTTGGATTCTGTGTCTTCAAAAACTCAGGTTTTTTTACCAGTGCTATAGCAATCTCCATACTTAGATGTTTGTGCAAGTCGGACCAATGGAAGATCTCTGCATGGTCTATGCAAGGCCTCTAAGACAAACAGCAGTTTGTGGAGGACTTTTCACATGGCCATTGCTAGTTTCTCCATTTTCACTCGGGGGGAAGAAAAGGGAAATAGAAATAAAGAAAGAAAAAGTATTTGTGGGAAAAAAATACTGTTAGCTTCCAGAAATTTGATTGCTAACACTAAAACTGTTCAAAGACAGTTCGCCAACTGTTTTGTGGTGTAAATTGCCTGATCTTACAGCCTTTGAGTGGCCCTGGACACATTTAGAACGTTATCCCAATAAAGAAAGGGCTGAACAATGAGTAAACCCATAGCAGTCATAACCGATAAACTTGACTTCCAGTTTTGAATTTACCACCGGGCTGGAGCAAGGAGGTGTGGTGTGTGTTATTGTTATTTATATCATTTTTGTTTTTCTGATGAAGAAAATTTTACTTCTTTTTTCCCATTCAAGATGCACCTTGAAATGTCTGAATTCTGATAGAGATTAAGAGCAGAGTGAAGCACCATGGGTAGGTGAGCAGACATCTACAAGCACACAGATCACTGCAGAAGTCAGAGAAAATTTTTCTTAGCCTCCTACATCCACAAGAGACTGGAGCCCTATTGAGAGTCTTGGAGAGAGCAGCAGAAACTCTTGCCTTGAAAAACCCAAGGAAAGAGTTAACAGCGAGCATGCCGCCTCTCTTCAGCAGCCTTGAGCAGTTGGTGCCTTTGCCATTAAATATTTTCACATGCAGGTTTTCTATTTGCCTTGAATTACTGAAATACACTAAGCACATCTCTCCAAGGACCCAAAGTGATGGTGTAATAGGTTCTTGCTAATAGCTTGAAACTATACAGCAATCTAGTTTTAAAATACAACACAAATCTTTATCTAAAAGCACTAACACCTCACTCCTGTGTTCGTCGAGTATGTTTTCACATTTCTTTTTGCAGTGCCTAGCAGGGAGGGGGTGGGCGGTGGGGAAACAGCTACAAGAGAAATGATGCATTCCAGGCAAAGAGCCAATTTAAAAAGTCTGTTCCCTCCAGTTTGCTGTCACTTGTCACGGTTAAACAAAACATGGAATAGAAAAAGAGAAATTGGCTTCAGTGTAAATGTCAACATTCTGATTAAAGCAAACATGAAGCATTCACAACTCTTGACAAAAAAAAAATTAAATTAAATTATGAAGGGTATGCAAATGAGGCCCTTCGTCTGTAGGATTAAGGGTATGTATGAATTTGCATTTTCTGTTTATACTATTAAAACTGATGTAACAGAGCTGGGTGCTCGAGAGCATGCAGGCATCTTTTTTCAGGGGGTGAAGCTGCCCAGCATATTTGTGTAAACTGTGTGAATGAGAATATGAGCGCATCCCCAGGTGTGGGTTGCATGCATTGGCTCACATTGGGCATCTGTGGGTTGGTAAATGCTGCACAAATCTATCTTTTGGCCACTCCTGTTTACATGTAAGAAAAACAAGATGGTCCTTCAGGAGGATATTCCATTTTCGATATACAAATATATGAATAATGTACTTACTTAGTTAATGTCAGCAGTGGCAGCAAAAAAAAAACCAAAAAACTCTGAAATGAGGAAAAAGTAAGATTTGGAAGTAAAAGCAGATTCTGGAAAGAAAAAAACCACAAAACCTAAAAACAAGAAACCTTCATCACTTGAGAATACTTGAATTGTGCTGTTTTCCAGGAAGGACAATGGAGAATTATGAAAAATATATTAATAATTTAAACCTGGGTAGGATATGGTCCCAGTTCCTCTGTTTCTTGTTAGACACAGATCTTGGAAATTGAATTGTTTGAAATGTGCTTTTGCAAAGCTCTCAGCATGCATTCATAACATAAAATTTTAAAGCAAGTGTAATACATTTGAATTCCATAATTAAAATTAATGGGAAAATGAAAAATAAATGGCCTGCACTGGTCCAGTTTCCCCTTCTGTGGAATATGCTTCACTGGTATACACACTACTGTATGTGTGGTGAGTTTGTGTGGCATACTTAAGTCTGGTTTGTTTTCTTTTTTCTTTTCCATATTGGTTTCTCTGTGTGAATCTATTTGTAGCTATGTTTTCAACTATTCCCTCATCAGTAAATATGCAAATACATGAAAATACTACATAAGCCACTAGACAATATTCCTTACCCATAATCAGAAAGCATTTCTAGTTAGACAAAGCAGAGTCTGTGCACTCAAAACATGATATTCATTACTTCAGGACACTACCTACTACCTCCTCCCTACTCCCTCACCTTAGAAAATGTGGGTACAGAAAAGAAATCTGAGGAGATTACCACAGATTTATTTTTAATAACTGCATTTAGAAACATAAATTTTGTTTCAAAACCTGTATAGCAAATTAAAAACTGGTATGAAATAAGCTTGGCATGTTCAAGGTGCATGAGGATTTATCTGGGTTGCTAAAAGCAATTCCTGCCCACATTTTATTTCTCTGTTTGCTACAAGAACACTACAGTGATGGCCTCAGCACAGCACTTAACAAAATCATCTGTCCGTCTGCTGTGTTCAACTTTAAGGGGTTAGGTTACTCCTGTTTTCTCCCTTCCTTCTTCTCTTTCTCTTGAAGAAACTAATATTTCAATGTATTTAACAATCTGCTTGTCTATCCAGCCTAGTTTTTTATCAACATAAAGGATGGATAAATATGTATTTTATATTTTCTAATGCTTCTTGCCGATAAGATCACACTTCTACAGTGGTATGTAAAAGTCCCTGTTACCGAGTATACCAGTCCTTTTCATTTTTCTGACATAGATGCATGAAGTCTTAGGGCCTATAATAATTAGCATAAGATTGAACACTGCAACACATTTCATACTCTATGCATTGGATTTCTGAGATCCCCATAAGAGTCAAACATTTTTCTTGCTTATAAGAAGACACTGCGTTGATTTCAAAGACTTTTCAAAATGGAATTAGACTCAGGTGCTCTATATTCCTTCTCCAAAACTCTTGTTTTACCAGCACATTTTCCCTTTTATGCAAAATACACTTCCTTCCCCTGTAGCATGGAGGGAGAAATGCACTTGAGCAGGGAAGTGAACAAGACCAAGTCACAGCCTGTCTGGACTCAGACCTGATTGCTATAGATGGGTTGTTGCAAACTTGCTCAGCTGCAAACACCAGGGGCTCTGTATGGGGCAGCTCTGGACATAGGCACACAAGCTGATGGACTGAAAAAAATTAGGCTTTAACCATAGATTTTAAATGGACTTCTACCCTGCAGGCAGAAAAAAAGAAAATAAAGATCTGCCTTTTTTTTTTCCCCTAAAATATTGCCTACTGCTACTCTATCCTGGCTTACCAAAGGTATGAAAAGGTAGGATCATAACTTGCAGTGAGGTTATTCATGGGCCTAAATTATGTCTGATTTAGAGACAACATAGGTTGAACCAGTGGCTCAGTAGTGGCTGCAATGCCATCTTCAAGTGGGAACAGGCATAAATGTAAATTACCTAAATTAGGCATCTATATCCTTACACTGACTTCTATAAGCACAGGGTTGTACAAGGAGCAAGAGAAAAAGCTCAAAGAATTGTCAGGCCATCTCATGAAACCAAACCAAATGCAAGTTTCTTATCAATGGAAAAATAATTTATAGGACTCACTGAGATCAACGATGGTAGAAATCAGTATTTGTCCTTCCCCCACCACCATAAACAAGATTACATAAACTCCTGAAAGCAGAATTACATCAGTACAAATTAATTATGGTGATTAGAAAGAAAACTTAATCACAGACAGGTGATAAATTACTGATTTACAGATAAAATGAGGGTGTATGCTTCTATATATTGTTTTTAGTATTTTTTTCCCCATATGACTGACCAGTCATTCTGGGAGAGAAGATACAGACTTATCTCACATTTTGGTTTTATACACTATGACTATTTTGACGTACTCATTTTATTCAGTTCTAGAATAATGAATTCTGAGGCTGAGCTGATATTTGTCACTTTAAATTTATTAAAAAATGAAAGAATGGCATGTATGCCTCACATTTCATTAGTAATAACTATGCCTGTATAACTATAAGTAAATCAATGGTAAAGAAAAGGTCTAATAATGATTTTCCTGTTTTTAAAAGCATGTTTGGGTATCTAACTCATTACCTTTCATACACACAAACACTGAAAAAGAATGTGTTTTCTGCAGTCTGAATGCATATCCAGATATTATCAGCATTTGCCACATACAGAGCCCACAGCATAAGGCATCACCACAATGTCACGTCTGAAATTCACAATGTCTCTATTCTTGAGCGTTGCAAAGTGCCTCCAACCTTAGCATGAGCAGAGCCCTAAATTCCATGGCCACAGATCAAACCCTTCCACTGATGTAGTCACTCCACTGGAGAAATCCAACAGATCAGGCAGGCAGGCAATAAATTCTTAAATAGTTCACTTAAGAAGGGTTGGATGGCACCTTAAGAAACCTGATGTAATAGAAGGTGTGCCTGCCCATGGCAGAATGGATGGAACTAGATGACCTCTAAAGATCCCTTCCAATCCAAATCATTCTAGGATTCTATGGCTCTGTTTCAAAGAATAAGAGAAAACAGAAGTACTTAGATGTCTAGGTATGTGTACTCCCTCAACAAAAGTAACTTGGTATGAGCTCACCCCTGACAGGTAAGTACAATAAAAAGCTGTTCTCTAGAGGGACAGGCATCGAAGAGAAGAACATTGAATTAACTGGCTAAATAACCAGAGACTAAGAGGTGAGGAAGCTTTTGTCTCAGTGTAAGGTATTTAATGCAGAGACAAGATAAACAAAGACTGCTACAGCAGCTGCACCTGCAATTGCATTCAAGAATAGGTTAGAAAAGATCTTTTTCTGTCTCTCTAGATCCCTGTAATCCATCTATATTTGTCTGTAGTCTAAACCATGCAAAATGTGTGCAAACAACTCTTAACAAAACAAAAGCACATTCTGGGGGTAAAATTTGTCCTCCCAAAAAGCCCACTTCATTGTTAATTGTGAATATATGTACAGAACTGAGCAAATACTCCTTTGATCCACAGATTAAAATCATATGCTTAAAGACATGCAGATAATGTTCAAACAGTCAAAGAAAAAAAGTATGAAGAAAAAAAAGCATCAGGATGAAAACACAGAGCGACGCCAAAGGAAAGGAATTCAACAGTGTTTTTTCCTTGTATTTAGATTATATTAGATTAGAGGGACCTGTGCTGTTGGAGGGAAAAAAAAAACAACAAACAGCTAAACAATATCAGGGAACATAAGGTTTATGCCTCTATCCTAAAATAGGGATTAATTTACTACTGATCTAAACAGGTGTTTATTAAACTTCTTTAAAATTCTGGTAGAGACCTTACAATGTCCTCTGAAAATCTGCTTCCAAGTTTAACTTTTCTTATTGTTTCAAAAGTTTTTTTTTCTTTTTGTATAGGTAATCTTAGGGGAACAAAAAGGAAAAGCAGAACACCAAACAGCTATTTATAAACAAACTGAAGGTAGGAACGGCAAAGGTAGAGCGTTGTTCATACTGATGCAGAGATTCGAAATAACAGTACATGAGGAAATAAATGAACCTTAAAAATGTGATACATCCTTCATCACAGAGTAATGGGCTGAAATTCTGTAATTTACAGAGTCTGAATTCTATCTTTGGTTTTCATCTAGATTCTAGGATTAGACTTTAGTCGTGCATTTATTGCATTTCTGGATGTGGAAGCATGATTTGGCAGAGTTTTCAAAACAAGACAAACAGCAATTAAGATATATTTAAAATTTCTGTACATAAAGACTAGACTATATCATATTGAGAGATTATCTATGTACATATAGATGAGGTATTAGAATATGTGACTGACACAGAAGAACATTAAAACCAATATTAAAAGTAAAGCTGCTCCTGCCAAATGAAGTCAAAATAATGTTAACTTACTAATATGGCAATCAAAGTTATTTTAATTCTACTACTGCTGCTGAAGTCAGGAGGCCTAGAGAGCATGTATTAATATCAGAATTTTCCACAAGTTTGTTTACAAAAGAATAATCTGTCACCAAATACTTTTAATATCATGAATTTTTTGTTGTTGTTGTTGTGCTTTTTTGTGTGTGTGTTTTGGCTTTTTCTTCCCCTTTTGGTGTTGATTGAGGTTTTTTTGTTTGGTTTGGTTTGGTCATTTTGCAAAATAGATACTTTGAAGTTATGAGATGCAGTGCAGGAAAAAAATCCTTTTAACCCTGCCAAGTACTTATATGTAGTCAATTATTTTCTTACCAGTGACAGATTTCTGCAGAATTCTGAGTATTAAAAGCCTAATTATAGCAATGCAAGCTTAATTATTTCCTTATGCTTATGGAAATAATGAATGAACATGTGAAACCCACAGATTTCAAGAAATAATGATTTTATCCAGAAAGATAAAACCCCCTAAACCTGATATGGCCATCAGTTCAAGAACTGATAATTCATCAACCATTTTCAATGGGACATTGTTTTAAACTTTCACACATTTCCTTGAGGGACTGAATCTACATTCTTGAGTTCCTGCATTCAGGTGCACACCTTGTCTGCATCATCATTCCAGCCCAGAGAGGTACACAGAAGGTCAGGAGCTCCTTCACACACGATGGCTTCCAAACAAAGGTCAGATGAAAGTCCAGCAATTTTCTGATCTCAATAATGATATAGGAAACCCCAGGGCAAGCATTAGCACACTCTTGTGGGTCTCTCTAGGCCTGAAGACAATATTGCCCAGATCAGAAGGAGACTCTGCTTGCTCTTCTTACTCTTTTCTAAACCATAGATATTTGCCAGTTTTAAGTACGTGTGAAATTATTGCACATCGCCTCTTTTCTTTCAGCCTATTGCATAAGTTTAGTCCTTGTTGGTCACACTGTGGATTTCATTTTCCAATCTGTTAGCTGTTTTTAATTTGTATATGCAGTTCTGAACTATTTTTGTTAATTCAACATCCTGAATCATGAGCACTAAAAGTAGACATCATATTCTAATGTCAAATCTTTAAATATCTTATGCAGAAGACAGGCTACTGTCTAGACTGTACTTCATTTACGTCAAAAGAATTTTCATCTAACAGCTTATTTATTGTTGCATACATCTGATTTTATCACAAGACCTTATTCTGAATTGATTTGATTGAACTGATTATCTTCCAAGACCCTAAAACTTTCTTCTTGGTAGGTTCTGTGTTATTTAGGATAAGTTTTAGCTTCTTGTTGTTAAGGTCTACATATCTGATTTCTTAATATAGCATTTTTCATTGATATTTACTAAATCGCAAAAATTGCATAGTAACCATTTAAAGAGAAAATTTCTGAAAATTAACCTGTCCCTTACCAGTTGGATAACATAGTTAAAACCATTTATGGTACTTCTTAAGTTATGGATGCACTTTTCACAAAAGAAAAAGAAAAGAAAATAAATGATTTCCTGGATTTTAAATATTTTGATGCTGCCATTTAAAAACGCTGTTAAATTTCCATTTAAATTTTTAAAATCTAAAGAGGCAGGACAAGCTTTTTTCTGTCATATACATTCCCTGGACATCTCATATATTGCAAACTTTGGTGAAACAGTTAAATAATAAGAAATAAAACACTTTGGAGAGGTCAGCTATGTTCTATGAAAATAGGTGTTGCCTTTGATACCACGGAATACCTATATTTCTAGAAACATATCTTTGATAGTGCCCATTACAACTGCAATTTTTGTTTATAAGATATAAACCTAATATGAACACATGTACGATCTATTACTTCATTTTATAAGAACAAAGGATGAAAAAGTCATTCACTTTCCTTGTTGGTACTGTCCATGTTCTTAGAAAAGGGGAAAGTGGCGTATTAAAATTAGACACACATTTCTTCAACTGGTACAAGCAGGTCTCTTTGAGACGTCAATATTTTATGAACTGGTTTGCCTTGTAATTGGGAAAGCTAGTGATTTAAAAGTAAAATGACAATCAAGCAGCCAATGTGAGAAATTAGGCAATGTCCATTATATCAGAGATGTGCATAATTTATGAACTCTGAATTTCAGCAAAGAAAATAAAAAGTCTGATTGTCTTAGGGTGTGATTGAACCCAGCTGAAGTGTTTTCCCAGAGATATCAGTAGCTTGCAGATCAGATCCGTTATGCTCAAATCAGGAATTACCCAGACGTCTTGTTTCTGAGCAGTGAAAGAATTGTGGGTGATGTGCTGGCTGGATATTGTCATGGGCATAACAATCACAAAATTACACAGCTTTTCAGTCTTGAAGAACTGAGGAGGGGAGTCAGCGGAACTGTTACCTTGGAGTTCTCCAGGGCAGTTCAGCCTGTTTGTTTAGGAGAAAGACAGAACCCCTTGGAAAGCAGTCCTGAGGGACAAAAGGATGATGCCAAGGTGTGAGTGCTGATCTGCTGGAGGGCAGGGGGGCTCTGCAGAGGGATCTGCACGGGCTGGATCCATGGGCCGGGGCCAGTTGTGTGAGGTTCAGCCAGGCCAAGTGCTGGGTCCTGTCCCTGGGTCACAACAACCCCCTGCAGCTCCAGGCTGGGACAGTGGCTGGAAAGCTGCTGAGTGGGCAAGGCCCTGGAGGTGCTGGTTTCCAGTGGCTGGACAGGAGCTGGGTGTGCCCAGGGGGCCAAGGAGGCCGAAGGCCCCGGGCCTGTGTCAGCCATGGAGGGGCCGGCAGGAGCAGGGCAGGGCCCGTCCCCCTGGGCTGGGGGCACGGCTGAGGCCACCCCCTAAATCCTGGGTTCTGTTTTGGAGCCCTCAATAGAAGAAAGACGTTTGGGTACTGTAGTGTGTCCAGAGCAGGGAATCCAGCTGGGGAAGGGTCTGGATCACAAGTCTGATTTGGATTGGCTGAGGCAGATGGGTGGTCTCAGCCTGGAGGAAAGGAAGCTCAGGGGAGACTTCATTGCTCTCTACAAAGACCTGAAAGGAGGTCCCAGCCACGTGGGGCACAGCCTCAGCTTTCAAGTAAGGGGTGATAGAATTAGGGAAGAAAGCTTCAAGATGTCCAGGAGAGGTTTAGACTAGATATTAGGAAAAAAAAATTATTCTCTGAAAGGGTAGTCAAGCATTTGAGCAGGCTGCCCAGGGTAATAGTGTAATCACTGTCCATGGAGACTGTTTAAAAGACACATAGCTGTGGTGCTTAGGGATGTGGTTTAATGGTAGAGGTGGCAGCACTAGTTTAATGGCTGGATTCAATGATCTTAGAGGTTTATTGAACCAAAATTAAAAAGAAGCACACCAGAAAAAAGAAAACAACCCCAGCCTCCCCCCCTTATATCTACCTAAGCAAAGCTTTTGAGAGTTTCATTTGTTTGTTTGTTTGTTTGTTGGTTCATTTAATTGCTGAAATGTTTTAATTGAATTTTGTCTTAGGGAATTCCTAGTCCCCATTGAAAAGAAAGGAAAAATAGCTACAGAAGTATAGAGCCATTGCCAGTGGATTTAAATAGAGAGAAGTTACTTAAAATAATATTTAGTTGATCAATAACTGAGGCTAATTACACAGTGTCATCAGAAGCTATTAACAAATACTTAAGGTATTTCTTATAGGGACCCTATTTAGACATGAGCTTAGTTTTGACCACATGCAGGCATGCAGTCATGTTTAACACTGTTCCCCTGTGTCAAGGACAGTGGAGAATGACAAACACAGATTCAATTTCAGCAGAATTATCATGTCTTCCTGTATTGATGAAATCTCTGTGGGATAAGAAAGTTTTCTTCCACAGAAACGTCACTTCAAAGCAGAGCTAAATTTTGGTACAAACAAAAGACAAAGGAGAAAATAGGAAAAAAAAAGGATCTTGCAAACCAGCATCAGAAAGACTGTTATTCCCATTCAGGCAAAGAATGTAATCTATTTCCCAGAACCATGTATTAATATACATTAAGATCTATCTGTCCTGCTAGCTATGGCTATATCTAACCACAATAAAACAGTTGAGCACTCTCAAGTGTTATGCCTTTAAGTTAAACTTTATTGAAATAAAATAAGGAAAGAACAATACATTTTGCATTCTTCAGAAGCCAGTGTTCAATAAATACTAAGTTTTGATCGATTGATACAGTGTCATATTTGACTAAAGAGGTGGGAAAGTTGCTACTGTTGCTTTGTGCTGGCTAGAAGAAGAATGCACTATTGATTTTATATGTTGGATGGGCTGTCAGCGTACAGTGCATTGTTGATTTTGACTTTTATAGCCAACATGTTTCCTTTAATTGGATCATTTGTAAAAGAGAGGAGGGTACCTGTTCCCTTCTGACAGTGACTGATTACAATCATTTCATGTTTGTCAATATTTGATAAACCCACAGTTACCCAACAACATGGCTGAAAACAGCATCTTTATGCATTTTCTTGTTTCCCTTATTTCCTGTTTCTGATTTCAGTCTCAGTGTAACCAAAAAGTTGTGCCAGCAACACCTTTCTCTTCATATTTTCATTTCTTTATTTTTTTTTTCTTCCTGAAATATTTTTGTAAGTTCTCACTTCTTGTGGAGGAAGAGAAAGTGAGTAAGGAGGAGAGGAAGAAAATTTGTACTTTGAGTGAACATTGCTGCCAATATCTCTTGGTAACAGAAAAATTCTGGGGCACCCATTACTGCCCTTGACCTTGTTGCTCTCATTGCTATTTTTGATGATTAGTTGCAGTTCTGTAACCTTGAGACTGAGCTTTCCACTCTCTAATGGTGAAATAAAAACCAAGATACCTATAATGTGCCTAAAACTTTTGTCTTCTTTTTTTTTTCACCTTCTTCCCATTATTATTATTTTTTTTTCTCCAATATTCTGGATGCAAATTAAAATATCACTACAGAGAGGCCTGGAGCTCAGGGAAGAACAGAGATGTGTGCACAAAGCATTGCTATAAATTATTTGAAGAGAATTCATGTTGGTATTTTAATTGTGTCTTTGATGCTCAGTTCACAGATGGCTGATAATTTCATCTGATGTACTGAACAGTTCTATGTTTTACTCTTGAAAAAGAAGATGCATTCACAAGTCAGGCTCAATCTTTGTTCTCTCCTGCTTAGTGAGGCAAAACCTCTTTCATTTTCACCTATGTTAATTAGGACTAGCAATGTACATGTAATGCCATCAGGGCAGGAATATCTTCAAGGCACACAGGGCTGTGAGGTGGAGCGAACACTCTTGGCCACAAACCTCACATCATAATCAGAGCCTTAGGAGATCTTCTCCAGGGCATGATGGAAAAACCTTGTTTGGGACAAAACATCCTCATTTGAGAAGATTCAAAAGAGGCAGAAAGAACCTGTGTACTTTGCATCTCTGAAAATCTGGCTTGCAAGTGGAGTGGATGCTGAGCCCTGTGTGGCCAGCTGCCCTGTTAGCAAAAGGTAAGAAACATCCTTCCTACAATCAACATAGAGGCACTACCTGTAGGATTATATTCCATATTGCCAGATGTGAGAAAGCTACACATTATTCTTTTGTACTTCATTTGCCTGGGAAAGAACAGTTATTAAGATGTGGTCTGCCTGAGGAGAGGGACAGGCTCCCTGTCTCTACTTGCTTTCCTCAGATGGTCATGCAAGCAGTGCTGTCCATTGATGTCCCTAGGAGATGAACACAGAGCACAGAAAATTCTTTCTAATTCTATTTCCATTCCTCCTAAGGATCCTGGAAGCCTCCAAAAACAAATAGAAGGGAGTCAGAGGCGCACACACAACTACTTCAGGTTTACTTTAACATAGGTGGAGGAGGAAGAAGAGGGACAAACTTCAGGGAATTAGAGAACAGATGAATTCCAGCTGCTGACCTCAGTATCAGAACAAAACAATGTGCTCTTGAAAACAAGACAGCTCATCTTTTTCCAAAGGAACATAAAATATAGCTTTAATGCCATAGTGTACGTAAACCAAGAGGTCACCAAGCAGCAGCTGATAAAAAATGTAAGTGCAAAAGAAGAATTCAGCAAACTAAATTGTACTGTATATCACTTTCTCACCATTCCTTAATTTCCCTTAAAATTAGAATATATTTATCCACTAAAAACCACATTTTTTAGTCGATAAGGTAGTCAGAATCTTGTGGACTTTAAGTCCTGAGGACTCCTTCTAGAAGCCAGGCAGCAGCTGGCTAAGTGCCTATCTGGTAGCAGAGGTTCACATGTGGCCCAACAAAAATACACATGTGCACTTCACAGGGAGCAGCAAAGACAGGGAGCAGTGCCTTTACCCAGCTTATCTGTTCTAGATTTCTTCCCCCATCTATCTTGACCCCTGCATTCTTCTGTTCCTGTCCCCTCCCAGATCAACTTACTTCTAATTACATTTTCCCCACTGGATCCAGGTTTGAGACCTTCACACCTAAATTTGGTGTTTCTGTTCTTGCTGCTTTTTTCAGCTTTGCGTCTTTGATTTTTTTGTATGCAGCAATTACTGTTGTTATGCTGAGTAATTTCTCATCTTCTGGTCAAAGAAATAAACATCGTGCCAAGGACCAGTCATCTGCCAACATAACTTGATAGATAAAAGAGCCTTGATGGATAGATAAAAAAACCTTCTTTCTTTTGCAATAATGACATTTTCTTCTTCATATATATTTCCATATATAGATGGATATAAATAAGTGCACATTTATATGAGCATACATATATATATATATATATATGCTATATTTATGCCTTTTTTCGTCAAAATATATTATTCTCATAATATTCATGCAGCTCAGTCAAAACATTCTCTTCACTTAAAAAAAGAAGATTGAAAGACTTACACAGTTTCCTGATATAGATGGAGAGAGAATTAGTGTATAAGTTTATGGCTATTTGGATTGCAAATTTGACACCAAATCTAAAATGAAAAGTAGCAGCTCCAAGTGTTTAAGTAAATCTGAAACACAGCTCTCTCCTACTAAAGAAAACTTTCCTAGTAAGGAAAACTACTTAATCAGAGCTGTTTTTTGAAGTTGGGTGTTTATGTTATTGCTTTGTAGGAGGAATAGAGACCACTTTTTAGGATAGAAATGATTGCAATTGTTAAATCCCTTTTTAAATAGATGCTCAAAGATCTTATGACCTAGCTCCAGACTTCAAGAGTGTAGACCCACTGCACATGATTAATCATTTTTAATGATCAATGGAAAGAAACAAACACTTCTTTCATGAAGATGTGTAGCAAATTTGCCTGTACTTATTTGCATCCCAATTTATATGATGGCTTTAGAAATCTACATTAAATAAGATAGTTAAATAAGCAATTAGAGAATCCCAGGATCATAGAGCAATTTGGACTGTAAAGTGCCTCTAAAGCCATCTAATCTAACACCCTGCCATGGACAGAGACATCCTTAATTAGATCAGGTAATATAGATCAGGTACTGTTAGACCAGTGTATTGATATAAGAGTAGCAGATCTGGTTTCAGTTTTCACCTGGATTGTATTTTCAGGTGATGGTTTTTCAATGCTTATGCTAAAACTGGGTACCTTTGGAAAAAAAGAAAAAAAAAAAGGTTCAGAGAAAGAGAATGACTTTGTAACATATTTTGTTAGGCCAGCTCGTGTGTCAGAGTGTTGGTTCTAGTCCCTTTTCCCCAATTTGGGTCTGTGTTTTATAGAAGCAGTCTTCAGACCAAATGTATCATATAGTCAAAACTAATTTTTTTTCTTTTTTCTCAAAAGTAAACCTTGTCAAAAATAAACACACAGAAATGTGGAGTTTTAAGCTCTAAAAGAACAAGCTAAGCATCTAAAATATTTTATCTCTTTTTCAAAAATGTAACATTTTTCAGTGGAAATCATACAAATCGTACTGCATTTTGAAATGTGGACCACAGTATTTTACTTAAAGAGTGCTTAATTATTTCCTTCTTGATATATTCTGGAGTTGATACCAAGACCTGCTTGTCACATATACATTGTGTCTTATATATAACAGGGTAAATGAGAGTTGCTTTTGGACTTTACAGTTCAACCAAAAAAACTACCCTTATACCACCCTGGAATCACAAAGTTTTCCATACCCCAGCTTCTGTGAGGCATGTGTACCTCAAAAATTCAAATCCATTTATACTTTTCTCTTATATACTGACATTTTATTTGGCCTTTTTTTCCTTCTTATTTTAGGTGGGAAATGTTGAAAAATATAACTGTGGTTTTTTTTTCGCATTAAGAGGAAAAAATAAACACCATATGCACATTTCCTATCATTTTTTTTTTTTTGACAGTGGGGTTGGTGATAAAATATTGACTTCTGAGATTTTATTTTGGGTGTACATGTAAGTGGAATCCAAATAAGTGCTCATGACATTCTGTGCAGCTCAATAAGATGCTCAGTCAGTCTAGTAGGTCTCACGTCCTGCACTGCATTTCCATCTCTATTAAACATACCATTTTGTTAAAGATATGTATCCAAAAGAATGATTCCAATTAGGTAGTGATCATTATGAACGAGTGCCTGCTATTTTTTCCAGCAGTATGCATTTGTGTCACCTGAAGAGAGAGTTCCATCTCCTATTAATTTTTATCCCTGATCTTATCCCTGCCACTGCATTCAGGTTCCCTCATCCATTTTAGGTCCTTCTTATTCACACCAATACCTCTAACCAAAGTATGCATGGCTGCTAATATCACACCTTAATTGGGGATATTAGCAAGATAGCCCAGCTTTAGTCTTTTAAGCACCCTGGGTGAAATTTCTATGGGAACAGATTTGCAAATCACCACACGCTTGCTAGAATATTCTTTCTGAAAAGCACAAGCGAGCCTGAGCACACACACTTTCACACACAACCCCACACAAACTCCTCCTCAAAGCCCTTCTTTTAAGGGACTAGTAATTTTTATTCATTTCAATAGTAAGTGTGAAATACAAGCTTGTCATCTCCCTTTCGCAGTACTGCAACCCAAAATTATAAATGGGCTGACATTTATGTGAGACCAAAATTTAGTGTCGCATTGGTAGTGGGTATTGAAAATGTTTTGATATGACAGATGAAATACCTGCTGCAGAAACCTTTGTTAAACTTCAGCTAACTACATCTGGCTAGAGGGAAAAAAGACAGGGCTTCAGGCAACTAAATTTAATGGTATTTCATTAGCTCCCTCCCCCAATCCCACCCCAAAATACAGTAGGATTCATGCCTTCAGATCAAGGTTTTAAAAACTGTATCCACTTGACAAGTATGTGTGAAGTTACCTCCTCAGTCTCCTGATAATTTCTGGTGACCTGTGCAGAATATTCAGTGTTGACTGAACAAGACAAGACAGGACCACATGTGGCAGATTGGATCCTGAGACTTCATTATCTGTATTTCAGAACAGTCATGGTACTTGGTCAAAATCTATATCTCTTCACATGGAAATTGCATTAGAAAGATGCTGCATGTAGTGAGCTTCAGTCAGAATATGTTTGTGTGAAAACTGTCTTAAACAAAATTTAGTTACAAAGCTCCTGTTTAGTGTCTGCTAAATTAGGACTGAAGTGCAATTTAGACAGTCAGTAGCCCTTAGCCCAAGTTTTCTTATAGTCAGAAACAGAATGCAAATACTCTCAAAACTTTTCCAGGGATATTTTTTCAGTTCCCTCCAGAGAATCAATGCAGCAGTTATTTTCTGGTGATGGTCATTTATTCAGGTTCTTACCTGAGCTGCCTCTATACTAGGAGTAAGACTAAAAGTCTCATGGGACCAGTCAGAATCAAGTAAGGAAGTAAGGAAGTAAACTAAAATAAATCATAGCAAACAGGTGAGCTTTGCTTTACATTTGAGACTAGCTCAAATTTACTTTGAATATTGACTGAGACCTCTGAATACTTTTTTTTTTTTTTTAATCTGAACTCTTCTGCCACTACATAATCTTATAAACGTATTTCAGAACTCTCCATACAAGGAAACAAGAGAGAGTGGTGTACATATATAAAGGCTGCACTTCATTAAAGTTACCAAGTTAATTTTCCTTGGAATCAAGGCAAGCTGGACTTCTTTTGAAGATTAAGTTTGATGGAAGTCCAAATTTGTAATTATTAGGATGTCAGCAAAGCTATCCTCCCCTTTTCTTTATAAACCTTAGTTCTTTCCTATAAGTCCTTTCTAACAAAGAATTTTTGGAGACATAGAACTATGCTAATTATGAAATCAACTCAAGTCCTGCTATTAGACAAACATAATCTGTCGATCATAGAGACATGGGGAATAATGAAGTAAAATAAGTCAATTCTATCTAAATAGATTGCATGTCCTAGATAAGATAACTATGAACACAAACTTTCAGCTGTCTTTTTCTGTCGAATTTTGCTTCTCAGAGGATTTGAGGTTTGGCTTTCTTTTTACACTGTGCTGAATTTCCCTGTCATAAGTTGTGGCTTGGGAAAATGCTACATGAATAACTGAGTCCCATCTCTAGCCAGAATATTTACTAAGTGAATGCTTAATTTTTGGAACATGAAGATTTCTCCATGCTTGGAAAATGAATTAGTGCTGCAATGTAAAAGGAGTAACAGCAGTTTAATAGTAGTAGAAGTGATAGAACATAGTGGTATGATAGTAGCACTACTACTACTACTACTACTACTACTGCTACTACTACTACTACTACTTGGAAAACTAGTAACACAGGAAAAGGGTTGGAATATATTTGAGAAATCTATCTACCTCCCCTGGAGAAGTCCTAACTATATGTTATCAAATATAATATCTTTTCTAAATGAAAAATGCCACAATGTCATGTTTTTGACAATGTCAACTTGCTCTTTCATCAAAATATCTCAAAGTCAAATATTAATACAAACAATAATTAGGCAGATGTGTTTTTTATGCTCAATCTTTGTACTTTCATTACCAGATGCAGCTATCAAAGACACATGGTGTTGTAGCTGTGGCAAGGTTTTGGAATCTAACTTCATATATTTGCTACAATGAAACCTGCCATCCAGGTCAGTCCTCCTAAAAAAAACCCAAAAACTCATGCACCTAATTAACAATTATTTGTGGTAGGATAATTCATACATTAGAAAGCCTGATTTCTCAGGAAAAGGATATTTTGGATTCTCAAAATAAGAGCTCTGAACAATTGGATGGTAGTCTAAATCCAAGTGAAGGCAGTCACAACTTAGGTATCCCAGCATGGCTGTGCATCTTCCCCTGTGAGTCCTGGATCTGTTCATTTGAGTGTTGTTTTTTTACCAGCTTTGTGAAGCTGACAAACTGTGGTGCAAAGCAAAGGCCTGATTCTGCACCTTAGTCTGTGTGTTTAAACAAACCCCTCTTTGGTGCCCCAACCAAAGGATGTTAGACATAATTAAGCTTGGATCTCCTCTACTCATGGACAGACTCATTCTTCAAATATCCCACACAGTATCCAATAAGGACCAGGAGACTGAGCAAGTACAGACTTATTTATCAGAGGGAGTATTTGCACATTTCAACTTTTCCCAACATTCTGTATTTCAGCCTCACAACTGCAGACACCCATTAGTTTTCTTTCTATCATTTTAAAGTTAATTGAACAATTTCCTTACACATGCCCACACATACTCAGAGAAATGCATACCAAGAAACAAGTTCATGTTAAAGTGTCACTTCCCACAGACGCAAAAATGTCCCATTAGTAAAAAGAATGGATCTTAAAAGCTGATTTCTTTCAATAGAGCTGTACACTTCAGCTTGTGTACAAATTACACATCACTGGTTAAAAAGAAGATGCACATAATGTAGGGAATGAACTGTTTCAACTTTTTTTTCCCCTTTCCTTGCTGCTATAATTTTTATATCTCATTTTACCTCTGTAATTAAGACAGGTCTGGTAGGTATTTAAATTAGCCTGGCTTTCATCTCTATCACACATTCATTTCAAAACTTTTATGAATATTTAATAGAGGTTTTATAATTCATGGTGATGTGATGAACAGCCTTTTGGCCGTTAAGTCAATTGACAGAAAGGAAAAAAAAAAAGGAAAAAAAGAACCCCTCTCTTCAGGCAGAAATAATAACGATTCTATTTCTGTTCCTAGATTGGTGATTACACAGTCACCTGTTTTCACATTAAACTTTGATGATAAATTACTCAGCAACCATGATAATATCAGAAGTTTTACTGGCCAGAACAAATTGCCAGTAATTGCTTGTATGATAAAGGGAAAGAGCTGTTTCGTAGTCCTTCTGTCCTTCCCCTTAGGGAATATCTGAAACCCCACAATCAAACTGGTTCTCTCCATATATATTTCTTTTTCTCTCTCTTTTTCCTTCTCCTCTCTGTTCTCTTTCTTTTCCTTCCAGACCACCCCCTCTTTTTTTTTTCCTTTTTTTTCTTTTTTTTTTAATTTCAAATCACTTCAAAGGCAACTCTCTCAGCATTTTAAGAATATATTAACATTCCATTAACACTGTCATGGTTTTTGCATGCCTATCAAGAACACAGGCCAAGGAGGCCAGTTAAATTTCATATAAGTCTGAGTTCAAAACATGTTCATTTATTTATTTATTCACTTTTATTCAGTGCAGTCTATATATACTGTAAAACCATATTTGGGTGGGGTACTGGCAGTAGATTTTCAAGCCTAACAAAAGATGCAGTCATGAAGCATGCATTTTGTACAGAATTTTTCACAGAGAACTAGTTCTTATTATTATTACCCTCATCATCAGAGATAAATCACCGCAGTAAATCACCACTGCTGTTCTTATTGCTGTTATTGTTATCATTACTGTAATTTTGCAATTATTATGATTATAATTTTTCTTATCAATGTCAGAACTAGGAACTTTGTCAAGTTCAGAGCTCTCTTTATGATAGATCTCCTAAAAGCAGAGGGCAGTAGCATTTCCCCACTGTGAATCACAATCACTGCATTCACTGCACTGAGAGAATTTATCTCTGTGCTCTGGGCAATAGCATGACATGGTTCTGCTTTTTGGGAACCCATAGGAGTAAACTGCAACCCTGGCAGCAAGGGACCTTCACTAGTGCAAATGGTGGTCTTCCAGATCTATCCAAGATTTCCAGAACCTGTGGGTCTCCATCAAATATCAGCAGATAGCTGGGTGCCCAGACCTTTTATGTGCCTAGACTGCAAAGCAAACTACACAAACAACAAAATTTAATGTATGTGTGTTGTTGTACGTACTTGTATTACAGGGGATTTTTCAGAGGAAGAACAGGCTGTGGAGCAGAAACTTGTCTCTGTTAATTTGTTGAGGGGAGATTGTGCTGTTTTGTATTTGGGTTTCTTCCCCTGAAAGACTGACAATGTTTTAAAAGGGCCCAGAAACAAGGATCTTGATCACATTCACAAAAATAAAAAAAAAAAAAATAAAAAAAGGAAAGAGAAGAAAAGAAGAAATATTTTAAAGGTGTTGGTACTTATTACTGTGTTACAGCTATTCACATGTTTAAGACCACACACATGCAATGCTGAGCCAGTATGCATAAAACCAGAGTGGGACCTGGAGTGCTAAATAGCAGTATATTGGCCAGGTTTGTGGAAGACACAGAGAGAGGACAGACAAAATAATAAATAAATCAATTGCAAATTCACTTTCCTGTTATCCTAGAATATGAATTTACTGAGTAAAAAAGTATAATGGAAAAATATATTCATTATTATTATTCAAAACCCTTTTCAGAGGAAGTCTGGGTTGTGCCCAGACCTGAGAACAAAGATCTCACTGGATATCTGGGGTTTGTACCCCTTTTCTTCATAGGTTCTGTGAAGATAAATGTTGCTCAAAATTCAGTAGATGGTGACCTAGAGATGATTACTTTTAGTTTAAGGGGTTAAATTAATCATCAATATTTTTATCTTAAAAATGCTTTCTTCCTTTCTCTTCAAAGGAATCTTCAGAGCTTCAGCTCCAAATAAAAAGGGGGGAAAAAGGCCTTGTCATGCAAACGTGACCACATAAACATGAAGCTTTATTTCTATTGCTTTTGATGTGTGAACACAATGCCATTCTCTAGCTGGCATGTACCCAGATGCTTTCTTCTTTATTGCTGGCTGGAGCACCTAATAGGCATAAACTAACTGCAAACAGGACCCACATGTATTTTAGCACATTTAGATCTTGAATAATTTAAATAATTTGATTTCAGTGATGTGAGATTGATTCAAATAAGCTAAATGTTTACAGGATTGTAGATGTGGAAGACTACCAATCTAAGATTTCAGATTATGTCTCCTCCAATATTCCCTATTTCTTTTGATATTATAATCTTGATCATTGGAAATTTCACACCTATTCCTATCTTTAAGGACATGTGTTTTCACATGTACTACAATCTTAGAATCTTATCAAACTGTGGCTGTACAGGATCACAAGATGCCATCTAATTAATCTGTCTGTCCTATGGTCAGATCAGATCTGCCTTCATAATTTTTAACAGGAGGCTGTTCAAATAATTCTTAAAGAATTCAGTGGTGATGTCTCCACAGCTTTCCCAGCAGCAGATTTCAATGCTTTGCTTCTCTTTCCATTGGAAAGGCTTTTGCGATTTGTAGAGGGAACCTTCTTGCTGAGCTTTTAAGCCCAATCCTTATCTTGTACAATATACAAATTATCCTCTTCCTTATTCCATTTTTAACTTGAAGCCATTTCCATTGCCCCTCTCTATCATCTGTACACAGACAAAGCATTCATTTCCATCCATTCATTAAAAAAAAAGTAAAATTGAAAACAATGGATACCATAAAATAGCAACACTAAATTGTAAGGTTGAGGGATGAGTTTATGTGTCTTCTTTGCAAAACTCTGTTCCATATTTAATGCCCGTAACTGACTGTTCCCTTTCTTGTGATTGAGAAAATCACATATTTCATTGTTTCCTATGCAATATTTATGTAGCTTAACATGCTTACTTCAATGCACATATCCTCCTTGGCTGAGCATTTCTCCCTACACCTGGGAAGGAATAACCCCACGTAACAGTACTTTTACTATTTGGGGAATAACCAGCAGAGAAATCCTGGGTGGTCATGATGGCACCAAGGTATTAGCCAGCAGCACACCTTGGAGCAAAGGCCAGCAGCCACCCGAACTGTGTTAAACAGAACCTTGCAAGCAGGGAAAGGAGATAACCCTTCCCTTCTGTCAGTGTGTGTCACTGGTATGATATTTCTGTTGTGATATTTCTAGATTTCAGTACCCAGAACTGGGCTACCCAGTAAGGAAAGACATGGAATTAATACAGAGGGTCCAGTGAAGGGTCAGACACAAATAGAGGACCGGAACATCTGTCATATCAAGAGAGGCTGAGACAGCTGGGACTGTTCATCCTGGAGACGTGTCATGGGAGATCTTACCTGTAGGTATAAATATCTGATCTGAAGGAGTGAACAAGGCAGACTCTTCCCAGCAGTACACAGGGACAGGACAAGAGGCATCACACAATGAACACAAGTAGCAATGTCTGAACTGTACTTGTACTTGTCAGCTATTCATTCTTTCCTGGTATTCCTCTTCTTACAGAACTGATTGAACAAGTACTGGTGGGAAGTAAATGAACTGTTCCTGGAAAACTCAGGTGGTTGTGTAACACTTCCATGAATGCCAGGCTTTTACAAATTGCTAAATATTGTATGATTTCTCTTTTTCTTGGAACTGAATATAGCCTGACTAGGTTATTAGTCTCATCCTTCTTACTCAGTTTTATTCCTCTACCCCAGTTTCTAGAAGTTATTTTGCATCAATGGCAGTGATTACTGAGAAGTGATTTGGGAAAGTGGACTTTTTTGTGGCAGATTCAAATACCTTGATTTTCAAAAGATGTACAGAATATACCAAAAACCATGTTATCTTTTTCAAATGAAATACCTTCAGAATCTTTCTGGTTTTGAACATCTTCTCATGTTGTACAAGGATTTAATTTTTTTTCCCCACAGTAAAATCTTTGTTCCAATTGAAGTTAAAGGATTTTTGCAAATATATAGACGGAAAAGATCCGACCTTAAGACAGTCCATACAGCATGAATTGAAGAATATAATCTTTGAAATTATTTTTTAAAAAGGGATATAAATTCAATATGACATATACTATGTATTATGCCTTACTTTATAGCTAAAAAGAAATATATTTTCTTAATGTGAATGGGCATAGACTGTTCTACAGAAACAAATAAATATCTTGTTCAGGAAGTCAAGTCTATATTGTAAGGATTACTTTCTTATTTGCAGTGTTATAAAGAAAGGCATGTGGACATGTGGGTGCATTAACCCATTTCTGAGCTCTTCAATGACATGTTTTATTACTCTGGGGAAAACTTTTAAGGTCTCCTTTCCATTATTTTTCCATGGTGATATATTTTGACTCTACAGTGTTATTATGTTTTTACTAAGGTACTACATGGATGTATAAAATAATTTTCACAAAATGTGCAGGCTGTATTGCTCATGCACAGTAGCAGAATTCTCCCTGAAACACATAGTACGGTCTCTTCGTCTGCCTATTTCTGTTTTTCTGTGTTCAGATTTTTCTCACATATACATATACATCCAGAAAAAGAACCAACAAACAGCCAAACAACCAAACAACTCCCCCTCACCCCCGCAAAAAAAAAAAAAAGAAAAAAGCTTTTTTTTTTAACAGAGTGATACTGAGAAAAACTGGAATTCCTAGTTATAGGCTTTTATACTGAAGGGCAATAGGTTTTTCTTTTCTTGTTGCTCCTCCTTTTGTCGTTTTCCCCCTGAATTTGCACACAGACTGTCACTGTTAGCTGTGGTGTTCAGTTTTTCCCACTGACTGCATGAACAGCCTAAGAACCTGAGGCTCTGGGATCATTTCACCAGCTCCAGCATCCCATTCTTTTGAAAATCCAGAGTCTCTACTGAGCTCCCGAATAAAGGGGTTACAGAGATGGTCCGTAGCAAATATTGCAGTAACAGCTGGGGGAACAGGACATTTAATGAGCCAAGCAGAGAGATAAAAGCACCCCTGGAAAAGATGGCAGTACATCTCCAGAGGATGATGTTCTCACCCTTCCTCTCCTCCAAGTATTGCACAAGTGGTGGCACCTCACTACTTCAGGGGACCCTATTTATTAAACACTTGTTTAACACACTTACTGTTTTTTCATCATGCAGAGACTCTTTCATCCCCAGTCCAACATGTTCTGGATTGATTTTCCAAAGATTGATACATGGTGAGGAAGACATTGCCCTACAATATTTGTGTTATTTTACAGTAGTCGCCTTGAGACAATGCATACTGGGGCTTGGGCACCATTAACAAATATGTTAACTTTATATGACAACTGATTAATTTTAGTTTAAGGTTATGAATACAAAAGAAAGCATGCTGGTATATAACGTGAATTTTAATGATGTCACTGCACTAGTAAAAGATGAGAAAGATAATTTAATTTGCTTTCTCTGAAAGGTCAGTTCTCTTGAGATGATATTTTCCCTGAGGGTGTCAATGCCCCTCACTCTTCTTTCTTGCTTTTTCTCTTTCTTTAGAAAGTCAGCATTTATATTTAAACAGAGGAGTATCTGAGCTTTTTCTTCTCAGAGTTTTTTTTTTGTTCTTTTTCTTTTTGAAAAGTAGTGTCAAAGGGAAAAAAAAACAAACAAAAAACCCAAAGAATCCCAGATGTTTCATTTTGAAACTCAAGCCCATAAATATTTAGACAATGTGCTTCTTGCTATTTTAGTTCCTTGTGTCTGTGCATGTTGCACCTAAGTAGTTAAGTGTGGCATGGAATCTGGAAGCATAAATACAATAAGTTCCTGGAGTCATTTTACATTTTCACCTTGGAATGTGGCAGAGGGGAAAAAAGGATAACAGGGAACAGAATCATTCAATTTTCGTATTAGACATGAAATATTTCATTTGGGAAGCTATAACCACCTCTGGCAAGTGCTGAGCTCTTTTTGTTGCCAGGCAGGTTGACCCTAGAATTCACTGTTTTGCAGCAAACTGTGGACACTTCAAACCCTAGGAATCAAAATTGCAATTTTTTTAGCCAATCAACAACACAATAAAGTAATACCTAGTTAGCTTTTTTTGGCCATCATTTGCATTTTGTAACAATTTTTAAGTTATAAAAATAATTTACCAATATCTTGGGAAAAACTGGCACTGGTGATTGGGTTGACCACATGTAACTCTGTTTGAGAAATACTTTCTCCTAATGATTTGTATTCATGTCATCAAGATAATGCAATTTACCTTTGTTCTTCTTGGAGACAGCATTTACAGACTGTCCTGAGATTTTCCCTTTTTCATCTCTTTGGACAAATTGCAAAGATATGTAATATAAGTTAAATAAGAGTCTTATAAATGTGATGGTGAAAAAACAAATAAAACTTGAATCACCAGAATGAAAGCTGATTCAACTGAAGCTAAATCAGAACCTAAAGAAACCATGGTTTATTTCAATTTCTACAGGATAGTTTCTGACAGATGAAGGGAAGTGGGTGCACTAAAGAGATCAGGATCTTGAAAGAAGAACAACTCTGGAATTTTTTTCAAGCTATGTGGTCTGAAAAAAATCAAGAATCTATCTCCCTAGTATAGGGGTAAGTGAGAAGAATAATGACAATAGGTAGAGGTGGATCGAAAAAATAAGGATGTGAATAAGTATTTCAAGGGCTACAAGATTAATTAGAGAATGTAAAAGAGAACACTTACAAAGGAAAATGAACTGAAGTTGGCCCAACAGTGGAACAGGTCTATTAGGGTGATCAAAACAATGGAAAACCTGTCAATGGAGACAGACTGGGAAAACAAGGTTTGTTTACTCAAGAAAAATGAAGACTTAGAAGGATAGATGGTTGTCTATAAATAAATGAAGGGAGAACTCACCGAGGAGAGACATGAGCTATTTAGCCTAACACTAGTGTTAGCTTAAGAATAAATTGGGTTGACTAGGAACAAATTTAAGCTAAATAAGAAAATGCAGAAGATTTTAAGTTGCTAGAGCAGTGAGGTTTCAGAGGCACCTTCTAGTGAAGGAGATGGTGGAGAACAGTGAAGACATCAGTAAATTTATGCATATAATTATAAATTATACTGTACAGTCACTATAGGCACTGAAGTCTGGCTTTCTTTACTTTTAGAGAAAGTGGATGCCTGTGTGCTCATATGTTGTTAAAGTAGAAAGTAATGATAATTGAATAAGCAAAGACTGTGTGTAAATAAAATAACACTGGTCATATAAAACAGCAAAATTTTTATTAGTTAATAATTCAGTAATAGCATCCTAAATTGAGGACTTTTTTTTCACTTATATCTGCTTAACTTGCACCTTTCACAACCTCAATTTTTCAGGGATCTTTCTTATGTTTGGTATTTAAGTAATAAAACATTTAAAAATTGTATAAAACAAGAAAACAAAGCTCACTACCATAAACTTGTGTTCAGTTTTAATTGCAAAATATCTTGTGCATTATATATTGACCACTCTTGTGTATCTTTTTGTAATCTGTTCCTTGTACATGTTTATTGTAGATTCTGAGTCATATAAGCCCAAGGATGCAGAGTCAGATCCTGAACTCCTTGAGAGCCTTGCCTATCCAAGGTCTTAGTGACACTGACAGAGTAGCATGTAAAGCATATTTTAGATTTCAGGTTACTTCACTCTGGGAATTTAATATAGATGTCACTTTTTTTTTCTTCATGTCATTTAATGACATCAACCCATCTTATAAAAGATGTCCCTGCCCATGGTCAGGTATTTGGACAAGAGGATACTTGAGGTCCCTTCAAAACCAAATAATTTTATAATTCTATGAAAAAAATGGCTGTGAGAGTTACGCAGTAGAATAGGGGAAAAACCTCTAAGTCTTGATCAAAATGCAATATGAAAATTCAACTGAAATGCTTGCAACAATTTATCAGAAATATAGTCTTTGAGACTTTGATGTGGGTTTTGGAGGTGTGTGTGTTTGGGTGTGTGTATGTGTGTTTAGGTTAATCAGTTTGGTTGAGTTTATTTTAAATTTTATTTTTTAATGTTCTAAGATTTTATTATACAGAATATTTTCTTAAGTTCCTTTGGGCATTTCCTTTTAACATGTGACAAACAACTTCTCCATATGAAAGATCTATTCTTAGTTTCACAATGTCATCACTGTTTTAAAGGCATAAATTAAATATTAGTAGCAGTCTGAGAAGTGCACAGCTAAGTGTACAGCAAATGTCTTACATGCTGCCAGTGAAATCCCTCACAGACACAGAAAAGCTATCCAAGTTTTATGAAGCCGAGAGGAAATAGAAATAAGATAGAAAAAAACCTGCTTCTGACCATTCCTGGTGTTCAGGAGCTTGAATTGAATATCACATTAAATCCCACACCTTTATTTATACATATTCAACTCAGCTTTTACATGCCATGGAGGCAGGGTAACAAAATGTCTGTATGGCAAGGCCCAGAGAGTGTTAGTAAATGGAATTATTTCCAGCTGGTAGACAGAAACCAGTGGTGTTCCCCAGGGCTCAGTACTGGGGCCAGTTTATCTTTGTTGAGGATCTGGAAAAGGGGATTGAGTGCACCCTCAATCTGTTTGCAGAAGACACCAAGTTGAGTGTGTTGATCTGCTGGAGGGCAGGAGGGCTCTGCAGAGGGACCTGGATCCAGGGGCTGTGGCAAATTGTGTGAGATTCAGCAAGGCCAGGGGCTGGTCCTGCCCTTGGGTCACAACCATGTCAGACAACATTTCAGGACTGGGACAGTGTCTGGTAAACTGCCCAGCAGAAAAACACCTCTGCATATGGGTCAGCAGCAGCTGGACATGAGAATGGTGTGCCAAAGTGATAATGCTATCCTGGCTGGTGTCAGCAATAGTGTGAGCACCAGGGACTGTCCCCCTGTGCTGAGGGCACTGGTGAGGCCACACGTCCTGGGCCTCACGTGACAGGGAGGACACTGAGGTGCTGAGCACGTCCAGAGAAAGAAACAGACCTGGAATCTGATGAGGAACAGCTGAGGGAGCTACTTGGGCTCAGCCTGGACAAAAGGGGATCAGGAGGGACCTTCCTGCTCTCTACAACTCCCTGACAAGGGGTCGTAGCCAGGTGGGGATTGGTCTCTTCTCTCAAGTAACAAACATTAGAGTGAGATGAAATGGCATCAATTTGTGCCAGACATGTTTAGATTGGATGTTAGTAAAAATTTCTTCACTGAAAGCATGGTCAGGCTGTCCAGAGCTGTGGTAGAATCACCATCTTTGGAACTGTTCAAAAGACATGGAAATGTGGCCCTCAGGGACATGGATGGCCTAGTGGTAGACTTGGCAGTGCTGGACTTGATGATCTCAGAGGTCTTTTGCAGCCCTAATGACTCTATCAAGAGGACAGCAAAAATAAAGAAGCAATGTCTGATAATGCTCAGGCTTCAGACATTTTCAAAATTCAACTTCCTCTCTCTACCATGCTGCAGAGGGTGAGCAGTGAGAGAGGACTCAGACTTGACTTTGAGTAGCAGAATGTAATTCTTCTTTTAACAAATATGAGAGGCAAAGAAGGGGGTAGAGTGGATCAGAGGAATGGTGGCATACTGCAGAACATTTGATTCTTATAATTTTTCTGTACATTAACTGCTCCACAGCCTTTTAAGTGTATATTTTAAGTGCTTATTCTTCCAAACTCATTTCAGAAATCCAGCCTTTCTAGTCTCCCTCATAGTTCATGGGAAAAACTGAACTGCTGTATTTAGTTTGGTGAGGAAAAAAAATCAGATTGACTACTTCATGTTTAATGGCTACAGAAAGCTTTAATAATGATGTGTCTTACAATCTTATACTTCTAAAATAATAATTACAGACTTACTCACTCATTCACCATATGGTGTATTTTATGACTTTTCACTTCCCTTGCTCTGCCTCCTCTCTCCTCATGTTGTTTTCCATGTGCCTATATATTTTAATTTGGCCTTGCAACAGTTTTGCATGTGTCAGTCTCAGGTTCCAAGCATCTGCAGACATGAGAAGTCTGAATAGCAGGAGGTAATTATCCTTAATTTACAGACCAAGGTTACCCAAGATACATACAGTCTTGAAGATAACAGGTCTACAGGGGTTTGTGAGACCTTCTGAGATTGTTAAAGTCAAGATTTTAAACACTGCTGATCTTTCTCCTCAATAATCAAGGATTTGGACAAGGAATTGGATCTTGAATTTAGAATTTTCTCTTAAAAGGTCTGCAAACCAACATGGCTAAAATAAATAGCTTGCATATTCTCAAGAGCAGTTTGTTATTTATATTCCTCTGAAGAAACAGAAGAGGAATTGTGTTTTTCAGTTGCGGCATCACTTTGTTTTGCAGTGGAACAGGTGGAAAGATACCATAGTAGCTTTTCATTCAAAGCATGGAAGAGTTCTAAACAATCAACTGACACTATGTTTATGCTAGCAGAATGTGCCAAAAATCCCTATTCTGGCACCAAAGCAAACTGGCACAAACCCCCATTGTGCCTACTATTTAATATTTTACTATGCCAAAGGAACAGAGTTATAAGCAACCAGCCCTTTCCTTATCCAGTCTGGCTTTTAAATTGGAAGACTAAGACAGTGAATTAGTTGTTTTCATTTCCTTTAGATTTGGGGTTTTTTTTTAATTATCCTAATTTTATTTTGCAGCATGGAAACAGGAAGGATGCTAGTCCTTGTGGCTCAAATCCCAATTAAATTCCTGTCTCTAATTCAAACTCTGCATAAATCTCAGTACAAGCTAGTTTATTTTCCACAGTTTTCAAATGCTATAATAAAATGCTGACATAGGAATCAGAGTTCTCTTAGGTTCCTGAAATTGTCAGTAGAAAGCAAAAAGTATTTTTGGGGGATGATTTAGACCACAGGTTCCAAGTAAAGCAGCTACAACAAATCCAGGCCTAAAGTTCATGATTACCTCAGCTTCCTGTATGGAAAATTGTGAAAGTTTGCTTTTTATCATCATTTTTAAAAGCAGGGTAGAATCTATAAAATGTAGAACAGGTATTTTGGCCCTACAACCAATTTCCAAGAGTAGTATTCCTGTTGTGGACATGAAACAAAGCTACCAAAGAATCACTACATGTTAAAGACTAAAGGATTTCAAAATACCAGCATCCTAATCATAGCTTTGTCTTTCAGCTTATGAAATTGATAAAAGCCACCTAAACCAGACAAAGGTTGCTGCAGGTTCTTAAATACAATTTTTCTTCTTTATATAACTTAAAAGTCCTTATCCCTTTTATAAATTATTTTTATATGCACTCTATATGTAAATAAATTCTGTTTACTACTGTAACTGATATCTATATATATTTTAGCCATGTATGAATAGTCCATCACAAAAAAGATCTCCATGAAGAATGTTTACAGTCACTGGAGGAGAGAGAATATGTACTTTTTTTTTTGTTGCTCTGTTTCTCTTCTCTAATACAGCACTTGTTCAGAAAAAATGTATGAAGAAAGAAATGTTGAATGTGTGGATTGCAGGCAGTCTGTTCCTGACTGAGGTGAAGAGAAGCTGCATCATCATTTCAACCTCCATCCTTACCACCCGCAGAGTAAAAAATGAAATGTTGTCACGCATGACAAGGATAAATTCACGCTTACCTTTGTCCATGAAAGGGAGGCAAGAAAAGTAAGGCCGGGAGGGAGGGATGGGGGAAAGAAATAAAGGAAAGAAACCTTCAACTAAATTTCAATTCCAGACATTACACACATCCATAAAAGAAATGCTACCTCCCAGCAAGACACAGAGAGTAAGAGTGAGCAGCTAAACTTCTTGGCCCCCAAAATAAATGGAGTAAACAAACCTTTTCTTCCTAAGGCTGAGGCTAAACTTTTGAGCAAAGAAAGGAAAGACAAACCCCATCCCAAGCAGCATAAAGGTCAGGAGGATTCAAATTAAATATAAACAATATAAGCATAGACATTTGAGCTAGTTATCCTTTGTTCCCATGAAAGGCAATGAAGGGAAACAGACATTCATACACCAAACCCATTGTAAAGAAGTTTATATAGTTCTGATCCACAGAAAATTAGAAGGGCCAACATCTTTTCTCTCTCTGCTAACCATGAAACTAAATTATATTATTAATCTACCTTGCAGATAAGATAAGTGAGTAACTCCAGTCTAGGATGTCTTTGCAGAAGACCAGACCTGGATATATGCATGTCAGATGGGTCTTGGCTTAGTCCCTGCTCACCAGAGCTCCAGACAGACCACCAGACCTGTCTGTGCCCTGCAACCACTGGGGTGATGGCTCACATCTGGTCTGTGCCCAGGCATATGTCCAGGCAGTGACAATATTAGGAATAAATAAGTCTAAAGACAAGCTTATGCCTGTTGCATGCTTATGCCTCTGCAAGACAGTTCTGTAAACAGCACATAAAATATCTATATTCTGTTTGGATTTAACTCTGCCATTTCACATTTTTGACCAGTAAGATCAGTATGTCGGGACTGTGGCTTTTCTACAATATTGTGATATTTTTACAATAACTGCATTTAATTGGCTCCCCAGTTCATTTATAGATGTAATATAGCTAAAACCTTTGAAATTTCTGGATACATTGTTCATAACCCTTGAAATATAAATTTTTTATGGAGGTTTGGAAAATATCTTAGAAATATTTCTGCACACTGAGTGGCACTAAGGTGCAGGTCAGGACCACATTTTAATGACTTTGACCAATCTATTTTGAAGACTATAGTCTGCTATTGTTTCCTCTTAGCAGAGCTAACTCAAGTGGTGGGGATCAAAGATTTTATGTTCCCAGGATCAGCAGAG